>NC_045598.1:153332813-153635843 GCF_009762305.2 Zalophus californianus
ATGGTAGATCAAAAAGTCAAATAAGAAATGTTGGGTCAAGGAGTAACACATCAGGAAAAAAAAAAAGAACACGAAAAACAGTAACAGTGGAGAAAATAACTCATTTCTGAAATGAGAACACTTTGGAAATTTTGTTTTAAACAACTTTGGAGAAAAGAGTTGACAACAACAACAACAACAAAGAAAAAGAAAAAAAGGAAAAGACAGAAGACTGAATTTGGAAAACAGAAAAGAAAAAAAGGAGACAAAGAAAACACATAGGAGAAGAATGATGGTGTATATGTCTTTGTCAATCCCTATTTCCTCAGGGGTTTACATCTTGAAAAATCAGTTAATAAAACCCACACCAATTCTGGTCAATGTGAGAGAGCTACAAGGTATAAAGAAAATATCTTTCCCTTAGGTGCATAAGCACTGACCTGTAAAAGTTGTGTTGCAGTAGCTCTCTGCTCAGGATTCTTCACGAGGCACTTTTTAACAAAATCGGTGAAATCATCAGACCAAAGTTCTGGCTTCCTGAACGTTGGTGGTGGATTCGTGGGAATCATAAAAATAGCCTAGCAAAAATGAAATAGCCAAAATACACAGTAAGAATCACAACAGCACACCAAAGAAACAAATCTCTCTATCTTTCTATCAGACTCTAAATCTGAAAAACAAATTTAAGCTGTTCTAGGATTTCCAGTAAGATTGCAATTCAGGAAGCAAGTCCATCTGCTACTAATGTAATCATTTCCCATTAAATTTCCTCTATTTGAATTGTAGCTCATTGAGCACATCATTCTTTATTTTATCTATTATTTTTAATCAGTCGCCAAAGAAGACTGCAATTCTAACCGTTTTACCAAACTAAGGACATTCTCTAATTAAACAGATGTATTCCCTGATATTGCCACTGCGTGCCAGATTTACTTCCCATTTCAGTTTTATGTAAGTACTCCTGCTCAAAATGGATAGCAGCAGTCCAATCTGCTTCTGCAATCCATAATACTTAAATATAAATAAAATTACTACTGTGATTTGAAATAATACTAATAGAGCCAAGACTTATATTTCCTTTTCTAAATACATGAGTCAGGGTTCCAAATAAAAAGTTTTGAAGGTAATATAACACTTAAGTTTATTACAAATGATTTTAGTATTAATATATTACTACTAATTAAATAGATTCAGATAGTTCAAAATTCAAAAGTTTTATAAAGTCTTCCTGTCATCCCTGTCCTCCTAGCTATCCAGCCATCCTTTTGGAACCAAGAGAATCAATCCCTAGTGTTCTTAGGAAATCACTGTATGTAATGAATTAACTTCTCTCTTGGGTATCTACAATAGTTCCTGATAAAATACTATTACTAAAACATCATTTTCTTTGAAAAGATATAAAAAATGAAAACATAATAAAGTTAAAACAAATGTATCAAGCACTACTACTATTACATCACAACTGTGACAGTCAATAAAGTTGAAGGTCATTCAATGAAATATGAATAAGGGAAAGACGATTAAGTGGGGAAAATATAGTCTTTTCAACAAATGGTGCTGAGAAGATGGGATATACACATGCAATAAAAATGAATTTGGATTCTTATGCTATACCATATACAAAAAGTTAACTGAAAATGGATCAATGGCCATAACAGTAAGAGCTAAAACCATAAAACATACAAGAAAACATAGGGAGAAAGCATCAAGACATGGGATTTGGCAATTTCTTGGATGTGACACCTAAAGTCCAGACAACAAAAGAAAAAAAATAGATAATTGGACTTCATCAAAATTCAAGACTGTGCATCAAAGGACACTATCAACAAAGTGAAAAGGCAACCCAAAATGGAAGAAAATAATATGCAAATAGTATGTATGATAAGGGGTTAATATCTGGGATATATAAAGAACTCCTACAACTCAACAACAAAATTACCAAAGAACCCAAATCAAAAGATGGGCAAAGAATTCAGATAGATATTTCTTCAAAGAACATAAAATGGCCAATATGTACATGAAGAGGTACTCAACATCACTAATCAGTAAAGAAATGCAAATCGAAACCACAATGAGATACCACTCACATCCATTAGTATGGCTATTAAAAAAAAAAAAAAAAGGCCAGAAAATAACAAGTGGTGGCAAGGATGTGGAGCAATTGGAATCCTCATGATTGCTGGTGGAGATGGAAAATGGTGCAGTTGCTTGAAAGGCAGTATGGCAATTCCTTAAAAAAATCAAACACAGAGTTACCACATGATCCCCTAATTCCACTTCTGAGGATGTACCCAAAAGAAGTAAAGGCAGGGAATAGAACAGATATTTGTATACCCATGTTCATAGCAGCATTATTCACAGTGGCCAAAAGATGGAAGCAACCCAAGTGTCAAACCACAGACGAATGGATGAACAAAACATATACACAACGGAATATTATTTAACCTTAAAAGAAAATCTGACACATGCTACAACACCAATAAACCTTGAAAACATTATGCTGAGTCATGAAAGGACAAACATTATATGATTTCTCTAATATGAGGTTCCTAGAGTAGTCGAATTCATGGAGACAGAGTGAAATGGTGGTTGACAGGAGTTGTGGGGAGGGGGGAATGGTGAGTTAGTGTTTAATGGGTAGATGGTGAATGCTGTATACCAATGTGAATGTACTTGATTTCACAGAACTGTACGCTTCAAATGGTTAATTTTATGCTGTGTATATTTTACTATTTTTACTACAATAAAAAATACAGATGAAGGAAAACATAAAGTAATGATCAAGTTCAGAAATATCTGTTAAGTGCCTGCCATACACAAAGCATGGTGTTAAGCATTAAATGGAGCTCAAACAAGCAGCAGGAAATACAGCCACTATCCTTAACAAACTTCTAACCTAGTCTGGCAATCAAAGCACAAACAACAAAAGAATTAAATAACAGTATAATAATGAGAGAAATGATATAAGGCACATAGAAGAGAGGTCATTCTCCTAATAAGAAAAAATAGTGTGAGGAAAAGCAAGAGAGTGGAACAGACCACCAGGAGGAGCAGAGAACAACTGACTACACAGTAAGGGACTAGGAAATGAGAAGATCAGAAGGGGAATGGAAGTTTGGTCAGCAAGAAAGTACACATCTGAAAAGAAGGGTTTTTTCCTGGTGTGTGTGTGTGTGTGTGTGTGTGTGTGTATGTGTGTGTGCATGCACACGCGTGCGTGCATGTGTTTGATTGGACCATTTATGACCCAAAAAGTAGATTAAACAAAAACCAAAACCCTGGAGACACTCTAAATATGGAAAGGAAAACGCAGTTAAGGGCTAGTATAGGTGCCCCAAAATGAGTAATGAAGAGTTCAAACTAGCATGGTTTCTATAGGAATAAAATGGAAGAAATACGGTAGGAGATACTACAAAGGAAGAACCAAGAATATACCCTAACAACATTGTTTGGGAGGGGTGGGAAAAAAGAAGAATGAAAGATTATTCTAGAATTCAAGAAATAAAAAACCAATACTAAAGTAGTATTGCAAGGCACTCAGGTATTCTAACAATTCACCACATCATTCTTTTGAAAGCCCTTACAATATGCAGCAATTTGCTACAATGTGTTATCACCGGTTTCTAACTTGGAAAGTGATCCAAAGGACTTCCGTGGACAAAGGAGTGAAGATTCAACATCCAAGCCTGTTGATTCTAGGGTAAGAGTTAATCTCTTTATTAGTGTATTCATCTTCTTTCAAAAAAGGGAAAAGCCTTTAATAGAAGACAACTGTCTTACACATCTTACATCATATTACATGTATTTACATCTAACATAGTCCTTCAAAAGCAGTGTAGCCAGTTTTATGACACAACAAGCACCTATCAAATGACATTTATCAAGTACTTTCTGTGTGTTCAAAACTATGTTCTAATAAAGTAGCAAACTGATAGGCCACAGGCCAAATAACATCAGCGGACTTATTTTGTTCAGGCAATATCAAGTCCACATTTCCATAAGGCAAGAATCTGCTGGAATTAGGCTGACTTTACCCAGGATGTATGTTCTCCTTTTTACATGGGCCTCATTTAGCCTGGCTCAATTATCTACTTTACCTGATGGTTCCTTCAAGTTATCTAACTTTGTGAGCCCTGCTATTACAGATTTTAAAATAAGACACATATCTCAAAGCCATGGAGCCCACAGTTAACTTGTGGGGTAGAAAACTAACACATAAAACAAACAGCAAACAATGAAGTGCTAGAAAATAAAATTCTTCTGTAAATAACCTAATTAATCTCCACTCCATAGTTGAAGTAGAACCTAATCTGTCTTTAAGGATGGGCAAAATGGGGTTAATATCAGATGCTGGAAAAGGCACACAAAACCACCTGCTACTTCAGATTAAAGAATAAAAATATATTTGAACTCTCATCTCCGCAAAAACAGTTCAAAGCACCACATAAGCCCCTATATAGACTGACCTCAAACTATAGGTAAATGATACTAGATTGTCTAGATAAATGTTGTTCATCTGCACTTGTTACAAACTGATGGATAACAACTTAGTGATTTATGTTCTTGTAGCTAATGCTCTCCTTTGAACTTTGAGCCAATGAGTTGCAGTCTTATCTTCAGATAATCTTAACATATAAGGCTCACCTCGGCAGTAGCTATTAGAAACTCAAGGATAAAAAACTTAACTCTAACTCCTATTTACCCAGGACTATCATAAAGCGATCCTAAAATGTTCACATTCTATTCTCAAACAAGCAATTAACTGCATACAGTTCAAACAAATAAGTCTTATTATATGATCTACCAAGTGTAGACTCTAAAAGTCTCCAAGAAAACCACTATACCTTTAATTTCCACTTCCATTTCTTTAGGTTAGATAATCAATAACAAATGGGAGGACTTTCTCACAGACTTAACTTTGTTCAACTAATTTAACCTAATCACGAATCATAAAAGATCCTCTTAAGAATCTCTAGGTTTTGTACCAGCTAATTAGGTAATAGGCCCTTGCTGTAGAAAGTTTTGGCAATCAGTGGCCAGCCTTAGACTAACAATTCACTCTCTTCCTTGCCACCAACCAAATCACATGGACACACATTACAGCCATATAATTTATCTTATCTCTAACACCATTTGATTGAAGAATGTTAGTACAATAAATGATATGATTATCCTTGTGTTTGTTTCTACACAATGTGTTGCTTAACTACATATTGAACCTCTGATTAAGTTTTAAAAAGAACTTCCCTGATCACAAGTAGTCTAAAGAAGCCAAGAAATTCAAGTGCCTCAAAACGACTAATTGTCTTCATGCTTGGAATTTCATGCCTTTGGACTCCAGGAGCACCCAGATGTGGAAAGAGCTGGATCTGAGAAACTATGATGCCTGCGCTTTATAATCTCCATGGAGTGAGTGAACACATACGTCTGAAGTGAAGGTAGCTAGGTTTGTGAATGTACAGAAGCAACGGACATGCCGGAATAACAAAGAAATCTCGGCCACTATTCAAGAACCTCAGGTATAGGAACAAAAGGTTATCTTCATAACAAATAAATGAGATAAAGAATGAGAAAGCATTTTGTAAAACTTCAAAGAACTAAACAAACATAGTTGTTTCCTAATAGCAAACATAATACATAGGCAGCAAGCTACTAAGTCAAATAAATATAGATAGCTTCTGAAATGGATATATAGCAATGATAATTTTTAAAAGACTATACAAATAAAATGGCAAACAGTACAACAGAACGAAGCCAACACTGGACCTAAGTCAGAAAAATAGGCTTGTGCTCTCAATCATCCTCTGATTGCTGATTGTGCAGCTTCGGTTTCTTCATATAAGTGAGGATATTGGACCAGATATTTTTCGGGTTGTTTTTTGGGTTTAAAAGACTGGCACTCTACCTGCCTAGCAATGAAGAAGTTAAATCCTCACAAGACAAACAGTTAGGAAAGGAGATGGAAGTGGGGAAGGAGAGGAAAGGATAACAAAAAGCCTACTAGATGTTAATACAAAAATACAAATCTACATTTTTATTACCACTCCCTCAAATGCAACTTTGAAATAGAGAATACTAGAACCCAGAGCGAACCTTGCTCCTAGGGTGCAGCTTTTATAGTAAGCACAGGGTTAAAGTATTGCGGGCATGACCTCATAATTCACTCCAACTCCAGTTCAGGAACTTCAATAATCATTAATCCGTCCAATAAAGGCCAATTTACCTGCCTAGGAACCAAATTAAGGGAAGGGATGTGGCTGGTGTCCCCAGAACAGAGTGAATAAGAGAACCAGTTCTAGAGATCTGAGGCAGCTCTAGAGAGCCCTGGGATAGTAACACTACCATTATAAGTAGCTATCTGATCTATTTTGCTTCTCTACGCCTGTTTTCACATATTAAAAATGGGAATAATAGTACCTACTGCATAGAGCTGTTCTGAAGTTTAAATGGGCTAATACATGTACAATACGTACAACAGCATCTACCGCATTATAAACGTACAATGATGCTAGCTATTTTACTAATCCCAATTTACCACTGAGACCCACAAGGGTAAACTAGCTTACTTAAGGTCATACAGCTAGAAACCGGCTATCAAAACTGGAACGCAGGACTACCCGGCTCCTTAACTACTTCACACTACCTCTGTATTTCTATTAAATTTCCACCACAGATAATTCTATTATAAGATAAAGCCTCTATAATATGCATATTCAGTCTCCAGAAAAGAAAATGGAAAGCTTTTTGTATAAAGGTGGTTCTAGTTCACTTTATGTTAACAGTAGAACACTGCAAACAAAAAATACCAGACAATTAAGAAATGGCTAAACTACTACGTATCAGTAAAATGGAGTAACATATTGCCATAAAAATGACAAACATGTGAATTACAAAACCACAATGAAATGTTTTATTTTTTAAGAAAATGAAAAATGTAAAAATAAAACAACAGTCTATACTGTATGATTACCTTCACATAAAAATGACATGTAACAATAAAGACTGAAAGATGGTACAGAATCTCAAAATTTCAAAATACCAGTTCACAACAGCAACTGTCTACAAGAGTGCATAAGATTCTTTTTACATTTTTTATTATAAAGGCCACTATATATTCAACTTATAAAAACTTTACTTGAAATTGATCCAAGGCTTCATTTAGAACCACTGTTGAAGTTATAGCCTCTTGCAATCTGCCTCTCTTCATGGCTTCCATCTCTCAAGGCTGAAACATAATGTCCCTTTAATACAATGCAAAAGTATTCATAAAATATGGCTATGGAAGAAATCAGAAGCGAACAAGAGCCAAACTTAAGGAACTTTATCACCCTACTCTCTTCCCAATCTCCCAAATCAGAATTACTGTATGTGACCAGTTCAACTTTTGAGCACATAAAATGTATCCATACCTGCATTATAAGAGTTTCTTAAAAAAAGAAAACAAAAAAAAAATTCCTCAAGAAGCTTAGAATCTAATGGGATAGGAAAATGCACACCAGATCATTTCAATAAAATAGTGTCAGTGCTAAAATAGATGTGAACACTGGATATTATAAGATGACTTAGCCCAAACTGATGTTTAAAAAATAAAAATGAGACTGAAACTGAGTCCTAAGGAATGAATGAGTTAATAAGTTATTGAAAAAAGAATAGCATGTTCAAGATGGGAGGTCTGAAACACCAGGAGGGTCTATGAGGGCAAGTGACTGGTTTTAGGCCTGGGGCACAGAAATTACAAGGTGAGCCTGAAGCATCTTATTGACCCTTAAAGAAAGGAACCAAAGACCAATCGAGTCATGTCAAAAGAAGTTCAGAACATGGAGAACTTAGCTCTACCCATAAAAGATTCTGATTTACTTGATTTGAAGTAAGGACCAGGCACAGTATTTTCTGTCTCCCAAGTAATTCTAATGTTCCAGAAAATAAAATATAAGGCGAGTATTATCACTCCATATACCTCAATTTCAATACCTCCCACATTTGAACTTGTACTCTGGTTAGTTATACACTCATTCTAAATGCCCTGGATAACACAAAAACTACTTAAAGGAAAAGGCACAGTGCCTCAAGTTAAAACCTAAATTTATAGTGAGAGGGTCGATATAAAGACTTCCAGTTAAATACGTTTATTTGAACACACTGATTTACCTCAATTCCATTCCAAAAATCTTACTGAAGGACAGTAAGTATTAAAAAAAAAAAAAAAAAAAAAGGCTTAAAGAAAGGACAGTAGCAGCTCTACCCCTAATGGCTGTGTGGCTTAGACTCAAGTCTTAAGTCTTCATCATAGAGGTTATAGTAGTATCATTTTGTTATTTTTTAAACCCATCCAACTTAACTCACTAGTTACTATATAACAGCTTAACTGAGACATAATTCACATATCACACAAAATACAGACTATATCCAGAATCTGAGCACTCTTCAATACCTCTACCTTTACCACCCTGGTCCAAGCCAGCATCATCTCTTAGCTGTACTATGAAGGAAGTAACCTCACTGTTCACCTTGCTTCCACCCTTGCCCTGCTACAATCCCAACTCAACAAAGAATAAGTCTTTCAAATCATATGTCAGACCACATCAATCCTCTACTCAAAACCCTCCAATGACTTCTTGCCTCACTCAGAGTAAAAGCTCAAGAGCTCACCATGGCTTACTAAGACTAAATGATCTGGTCCTCTGCTATCTCTCTGACCTTATCTCCTACTTATCTCCCCCTCCTGGCTAGCTCCAGCCACACACACCTCCACCTTGTTCCTTAAACGCCAAACATACCGCCACATCAATTTCCTCTGACTAGAACACTCTTTTGCCAGAATCTGCATGTCCCATTTACTAACCGCCTTTAGATCTCTACTAAAAGTCACCTTAGACAGGCCTTTCTTGACCACCATATATACAGTAACACAACCACCCCTGTCGTTCTGTATCCCTTATCTTGCTTTATTTTTCTTGTACAGTTTTTGAGTTTAATTTATTGTCTCTATCCACTACAATATAACCACCTAAAAGGCTGGAACTTTGTTTCATTCACTGCTGTATTCCAATGCCTAAAATATAAGATGAATTAATAATATGTAACAAACTCAGGCTCTCTTAGCTTCACTGAGATTTTTGATTTCCAAAAAGTGGGATTTAGATGTAATGACCCCTAAGGCACCTGTACAACTTTAAAATCTACAAATCTAGCAAAGAGACGGAACTAGAGAGCTAACGGTAATGTATAAAAATGTAAGCTGGCCTTCTAAGAAAAGAAGGAAGATTTGACAGTAAATGATTAACTACCAAAAGAGTAACGTATATATGAGAGGTACCTCCAAATAAACATGTGAAAGACTTTATAATAAAACTATATAATTAAGCACAGAGAACAAGACGATCTTGCCAAGATTTGCTATCATTGGCAAAAATCCATATTAAACTCAGCTTCCCCAATTCCAGATACAAATGGAATTGTGAATTTGGCAACTCACTGGAGAGAAAGACTGAAGTACAATCTGGGTTCACATTAAAGTTACCTCATTCTTCTCAACTTAGATCTGACCCAGAGGAAAATTCTTAACAGATTGTGTTGGACTAGTGCCATACTATACTCAGTAAAGTTCAAAATTAGCATTTTAGATACTAACCTAAAGGATTTGTATTTTGTTTCCCTAAAATGAAAGTGGGTTAAAAATAAAATATGATGAATTATGAATATAAAATGGCTTATTTAAAGAAACATTTTGTCAAAGAAAAAGCAAATTATAACACCAGTCCAGTCCTCCCCTCTTTTGATTTCATTCATGCAGTGTCTCACCCAGGTCTGAACACATGGTAGCACTCAAGCTGATGAGATAATTCTCTTCTTTCCTCTAAAGTTTATTCAGATTTAGTGATATACAATATATACATGTCCACCTCAAACTTCCTAGTTATCAAAAAATGCAAATAAAAATTATGTACTTCAACTTTATATATATATATATATATACATATATATATATATATATATATATATATATATGCATTGACCATTTATTTTAGACCTCCTAAGTCACAAAGCATTGTATTCTAGGTAGACACTAAAGTCTCAAGATAAAAGTTATCCATGTTGCTCTCAATAAATTTATAGTCAAAGTACAATGGAGTCTGATGCATTCTATGATCTTGGGGTATACAGGGTGCTAAGGAAGCCCAGAGGAAAGGTTCCTAGGTTGGACTGTAGAAGAGAGATGGGAGAAAATGCAGGTACAGAGAAAATGGTAACATTGAGTGGAAAGCAGCAGTAAGAATCTAAAGTATCTGCAAGTAATAGTATGGCTAAAGGAAAGTGGATATCACATAAATAAAGAGGTAGGCAGAGCCCCAAGGCTTTGTATAACACCCTTAAGAGTTTGGCTCTTAACCTAGAGACAAATGAAAGAAATTGCTTTTTAATGGGAGGATTTGAAGTAAGAGAGTAATATGATCTGTGTTTCATTTTGGAATGATCAATCTAGCAGTATCATGAAGAACACTTTGGAAAGGGGGGTGAAACCAAACACTAGGAGACTATTATATAAATCCAGAAGAAAAATTATGAGGTCTGATCTGAAACAAAAAAATAAAGATGTAGATAGAAAGAAGGGGATATATTCAAGACATATTAAGGAAGTAACATGGTGGAAATTGGTGAATAATCAGAACTTGAATTAGCTTAGTGGCAAAGGAACTAAACAGTAAGGAAGGGAATTGCAAGAAATTCAGGAGGCAGCATCAATAGGCCTTGGTGATTGACTAATGGTGGAAGACTGGACAGATGAAATACATTCTCCAGATTTTCAACATGGCAACTGGTTAGATGGTAGTGCCATTAGCCAAGATAGAAAATACAAAGGTAAAAATAGGAGAATGGAAAAACAGTGAAGAGAGATTTGGAGCTATTGAAGTTTCTCATGACAGTATAGAAAATAATTATCTAAGTAGGTAATTAGAAATGAGTCTAGAGCTCAAGACAGAGATAAAAGGAAAGCCAGGAGACAGAGATACCCCAGATATCAGACAGGGATTTAAGGAGAAGAAAATGGTTACCAATGACAAATAGAAGTAAAAGTTTGTGAAAAATTTTAGTAGAGTGGTGGGGAAAAATAGTCCAAGTCTGTTCAGGAGTAAATGGGAGGGAAGGGAGGAAATTGAGGCAGCACATCTTTTCTCACATGGCTCTGAAAGGAAGATGTGAGACAGAGCAGCAAGTCGAGAATAGTATAAGCCCAAAGGAAGTTTGTTTCTTTCTTAAAACCAGAGCCTGTAAAGTTCTGTAACAGAGAGGAGATAAGTCATGGGTAGAAGACGGAAGCCAAAAATGGAAGGAGCATGCCCATCTACCTAAACCAGGAAAGAGAGAAATAAGCCTTTAAAGTTCAGGAACTTAAATAGCCATTTTAGCAAAAATTTTTTAAATGATAAACATCCTGCATGCTGAGGCTATCTTGGCACTATTTTAAATAAAAATTTGTTAGGTAAATTTTGATATGTTTATAAATTATACATCGTAATGATCACTGTTATTAGTATCGTATCTACTCTATATAGACAATGTGTATGGCAACGTACTGAGTGGCTTTATAAAAATTACTTCTCTTAATCCTCACCAAAACCCAATGAAGGATTATTAATCCATCTTATACATCAAAAAACTGAGGCATAGGGAGGTTAAATAACTTGCCCTCAAAAACTCAGCAATAAAGGACAGGGTTGGAAAATGAACCCAGATACAACAGCTCCAAAGCCAATGTTCTGAACCAATAAGCTATCCTGCCTCTACAAATAAAGAACACTTTTGGTTCACTAAGTTAGCATAAAGACAACATATTTCCTATCAGAAAATATTTCTGATTTTAGAAGAAAACTGGTTTACTGATCAAAAAATTACTAAACTACACTTGCTATATTAAATTTTAAAAACCTAGAGAAGTTAGTGTATTTTTAAAATCATCTCACCCCTTACTTAACATCACTAAACCCAGTCTTCTCATCTGTATAAATATATACATATAGCAATGGTTCTTAAATTTTACCATGCATCAGAATTCCTTGGAGGGCTTGTTAAAATGCAGATTGCTGAATCCTACCCGGAGAGTTCCAGATTCAATAAGCCTGATATGGGGGCCCAAGAATTTGCATTTCTAACAACTGCTCAGAAGATATTAATGCTATTGGTCTGGGGACCACACTTTGAGAACTACTACCTCATTATCGAAACTTTATATAAGGGTTAAGTGACATGAATATAAAAACACCTGGCAGATGGTAGACAATAAGTGGTATCTGCAATTATTATTAATAATAGCAAACATGATTACTATTATCTGCATAATTACTTAGTTTTTTTAATTACTTAGATTTTATCAATCTTTATTCAAAGACAATACAAAATTCTCATATCATTTTTTTTATTTTTAAAGATTTTTATTTATTTATTTAACAGAGAGAGAGCGAGCACAAGCAGGCAGAGCGGCAGACAGAGGGAGAGGGAGAAGCAGGCTCTCCACCAAGCAGGGAGCCCGATGCGGGGCTCGATCCCAGGACCCTGGGATCATGACCTGAGCCAAAGGCAGCCACTTAACCGACTGAGCCACCCAGGCGCCCCTCTCATATCATTTTAAGACCACAATATTCTGACTGCCAGCTCCACATACCTCTGGTGTCTTTCCTGTACACTGGTTGCAAAATAGCCTTTCTAAAATGTAAATCTGCATATCAACTCCTACTGCAAACCAATCTTTTCCCATCACTTGCAAAATAAGGTACAATCTTCTTGGCACAGCACATAGATTCCTTTGCCCATGAGCCATCGTGTAATTACTCATCGTTCAATATGTGTTTGGAACATTACCTATTCTCTGAAGGTTTCCCTAATACGATTCTCTTAATAAAACTATACATTCCTTCCATGATTCCAAAATACTTCTAAAATAATAAGAGAACAACAATGACAATATTATCAACATTTGTGGGGCATCTCACAACAGTTTTACATGAATCATTTCACTTAATCCTCATAACAACTCAGGATGACTATAATTATTCTCATTTTATATATGGGAAAAAAATGAGATATGGAGGAATCAAATTTGCCCTAGGTGATAAAACTAGCAAGGAGAAAAGCCAGGATTCTACCATTGCAAATAAACTATACTAACAACTGCTAGATTGTATAGTACTTGAGTGTTGTTTAGATAATAGATTTTTATAAATACTAATCTCAATAATTTCCTTCTTTATTTTTATATTACTTACCTAATATTTATTGCCTACTGTATGCCAGGCATTGTATTACACAACAAGGAATATCAGATTAAAAAAGAAGGAAAAGCCAGTGCCTGCTCCTTTGAGACATGCAATACTATGGGGACAACAAATATTAAACCAAAAATCACATAAATATTTCCATAAATAAACATTAAAGACAAGAAGCACAAGATTCTCAGAGATTAAAATAGGAAGATCTAACCTATCTATAGCTATTGTCCTTTACCTTCAGTGTCCTACTACAAGGGTATAAGTTATGCAGAATATAACTTCCAGAATGCCAAATAACTACATTTTAAAGTGACACTTTCAAAATCAAATTAAGTGATTTAATTATGAGATCATAGTCACAAAGTTTACTCCTCTGGCAAATGTAACTATTGTCTCTCTGAAACAGAATGTAATATAAAAAACTAATAAAATGGCATCTGAAGGGGCCTTGCAAATATTAGCCATGATAAAGGTAAAATAACATGCCAAGTTCCTGACAATCCTAGTAGTGTGGAAAAGAACTTCCATTTTGGACAATGCTATCTTTCTTAAGATTAAGATTAAAGAGGAATTAGATCCATAACTTAATATACTTCATTTGTAAGATTTAAAAAAAAAACAAAAATCAAAAAAATTTCCTTCATAGTAAGTTTCAAAGGGAAAACCAATATTCTTTTATAGGGGAAAAATGCCTGAAAGTCCAAATACTGATCTTACAAAAAGACATGAAAGGTAAAATCAAGTATGAACCAGGTCTGGATCCCCATATCTTCAGTTTCTATTTATCAAACAGAAAAATCTTTCCAACTTTCTCCTTTCCTGTATAAGACCAAAACTATGCGATATTCTGTTTGTATTACAATTACACTAATTCAATGCAGGTCACTTGCTTTTTACTGAGACCAGATGACATTCAGTAAACTAAACATGAGCCAATTAGTTTTAAAAAAGAGAGAAAAAGAAAAGAAAAAAAGAGAAAGAAGAAAGAAAGAAAAAAGAAAGAAAGAAAGAAAGAAAGAAAGAAAGAAAGAAAGAAAGAAAGAAAGAAAGAAAGAAAGGGCGTGCGGAATGCTTTTGGGTAGGTCATACAGTGGCTACAGAGCATCATGGCCTGAACTTCATTTTGGCTAACACCAACCATACGCTAACATTAAGGACCAGCACTTTTCATTCCTTTCAGATTTCTCACATGGAAATTCTAGTTAAATACATACTCTGGTGAAAGTGAGGACAGCACTGCTGCACAGTATTGGTTTTCCCCTCCTTAAACTCAAATGTCTTATTTTGGAGCTACTAAGAGGGACTCTGCATATTGCCTAAAAATGTCTGATTCTTTTAAAATCAATTGTTTTTTACTCATCACAGTTATAAATGAGTAACACTGCTGAGTTAGCTGACACACAGAAAAAAAGATGATCTATGGTTTGAACTTCAAACATCAATATTTGTACTCTGAAATCAAACTACACCACCATGTAATTAGGCACATGACAAACTGGGTAATAGGAAGAAATATGCATAACTAAAGAAACAATAATTTTCTTAATACCTTATCAGGAGCAGGCACTCAACATTTTCTTAGAGTCTATTGTGTAAAGAAAGGTGGTTTACTATTCCTTTCAAACTCTGCTCGCTAACATGTATTTTGGTTAAAAAAATAAAAATCTTTAAAAAGCTGTAATATAACTATAGGTTAAAATTTACATAAAATCATAATCTGAAATCAGATTGCACTCCTACAAAAAAACTATATTAATTAATTCTTCACTATATTCACCTTTTATTAATTGCTGGTATTTTAAGTCAAAAACCATTCACCATTATTATAAAAATCAAGTCTCCAAATGTTTAAATTAGCCTGATTTTTAAAAATTTTGTTATTTATTTTTAGCCTGATTTTTTTAACGTGTATAAATTTAACTGAAGAATATTATGTTCCTGCAAGTGTTCATGAATACAAAGATATAGTAATGGAGATGGGAATTATTTACTCTGAAAATCCTGACTGCATGACTGTTAAATCACTTACATACGGCCAAACGATCTACAAGGAAGCAGGGAGGTCCTGAAATTGGGTACTCATATCCATTTTCAACTACTGCACAGGTGACACAATCAATCAAGTCATTACTGAAACAGAATGGGAATAGAAGGCACTTGGTGAGTAAAGGTGACTTCTTTAAACAACAGAAAAAATGAAAAAAGAGACTATGACCATCTCATATTAAAAAGTCGCCATCAGCTATAGATTAAAGAGTATTTCCTACTCTCCTTGGTGTTCAGTAATGTAGGTTCAACTTTGGACACTATCTTATATTCAATATATAGAATAATACAGAAAAAAACCAATATGTATAAAATAATTCAGTAATAACAAATTCCCTGATAATAAAGTTTCTTTCAACAAGTTGCTATTCTCTGCAGAGAATTAGCAGAGCCAATAGCCCACAGAGGTTAGCTGCTGATTAAGGAGGAAGAAATAGTTCTCTAGCACAGAACTATGACAGACAGGCAAGGGACCAAGCCCACCCCAAGGGAAGAGCTCAGCCCAAGTGATGGATGTTTAGTCTCGGTATAGGAGAAATGTGTGGTCCCATGTCTGGGTTAGTGGAATGGGGCCCATCCAGTCCAACTGAAGATCAGGAAGCCCACCCTTACCAACTCAGAAAAGCATGAGGAAGAAGCACAATGAAAAGGAATTTATATCCTAGAACCTATCTATGAAGCTTTTTTTTTCTACTCTTGACAACAGAGTATACTATCAGAAATTTCCTCAACGTAAGTGCTTCCTATTCTAAAGAAATGCAACTGTAAGTGTCTTGGGGCATAAATGTTAACACAAAATAGGCCAAAATGTTTATTCACTCACTTTGTATCCCTAACTCTATATTATTATCCAAATACATAAAAATACAATATATCTAGAGCAACCCTAGATCACATAAACTTTCCTGCACATGGAATTCACTGTCAACCAAATTCCTAAATGCTTTTTATGCCCACTGCCTGTTAATCCATGTCTCTGCCCAGGGCTGACCTCCCTGCCTATCCTTGCTTATTGGGGGTGAGGGTGGGAGAATATTCAAATTTAATATACATCTAATTTTATCTTCTTGGACTTACAACCTAATGCTTCATCCTGCAAGATTTTTCTATATCCTGATTGCACCATTTAATAATACTTACTATCCCTCCTTTCTTCTTTACATCAAGTATGAAAAATATGCTTTCCTGAAGTCATTTATAAAAGATGTTTAATCTCTGAGAGAAACGGAAACTGAAGAGCTTGCTTACAATAGCTGACAGAAAGATTTCATCAGGAGGCAGATGATGAACTAGACCAGGAAAACGGGGTGTACACTGGCACTGGGGCAAGAGAATAGTGTGGTTCATAGTAGTACCAGCAGGCATTTACAATACCACTCATACTAAGAAGATAACCAAGGGACAAGGGATGGAGGAGAATAACACCAGCAAAGACAGAGAGGCAGTAATGACTTTAGAGTGTGAGAACAGCCCAGTTAAGTATTTCTAAATAGAAAACCAGAATGGATAAATTAGGCAAGACACACTTATATTATCAAACTAAACACTTTATACTTTATCAAATAGCCAAAAGAGTTAAACATGGAGCATAGGAGGTAGGAAAAAATGTCAGTTTCACTCAAATAGTTAAAGAATCCTTGCTCATCATTAAATTAATAAGCACTCGTCTCAAAACTTAAAAATAACATACAATGAAATGTTGGTTACATAAAAATCTTATTCAAAGCAGTCAGTACATTTTTAGAAAACAGCAAATGTTTTAAATATTAAATAAACTAACAATAGGTAAAACAGGTTTATGGTCTAAAATATATCACTACATATTATGAAAAAGGGTTACTTTTATAAAATCTATGCACAGAACTATTAAAATGCAATAGTTACACTAGTCTGTAGAAATAATATTCTAAAAATCACAATGCAGATATTAATCTTCCTAAAACAGATGAGGTTTTAAAATACAATACTTTAATTGCCTCAGTTTCAAAGTTAAAATTTGCTTTTCCTTTCTTGAAAATGACATGGCACTGTGAATGCTTAATTTAAACAGACTTTTTTAACTCTCACATAATAAATTTGTAAAATGTTTACTACTTTGAATCAGCTGCATGACTGCTAATGTTTTGAGAGAAAATATGCTTTTGTGCTTCTTTGCTTTTCAAAACCAAATGGTATACAATGATTCTTTATGCTTCTATAACTAGGTTTGATCTGAGGTCGCTGATATCTTTGATAGCTTTTTAAGTGCTTCTCCATGTTAGCTAAAGCTTTATTAACTTTACATAGCAAGAAATAAAGTAGGATTTGTATTTCTTCAATTTCCAAATTTTGGTTCCTCAATTTAGAGGAGAAAGAATGCTCCCACCTGAAGGCTTTCAAATATTCAAAGATTCTTAACAATCTTCCCTCTTTTAAATTTTCCTATGTTATTACATATTCCTTTTATTCAAAATTGTGACAAGATTTCAAGGAAGGTACTTCTTTGTAGTTCTATAATTTAGTAAAACAAATGTGTTGTAAAAAATGTAATATTTAATGATGTACTAATGAAAGGTTCCTAGTATTAATTTCAACAAATTTAGATTCATTCCTAATCTATTTTATAATACCATTTTTCTTATAAAATTTTATTTTTGACATTTTCATTGTTGCCAATAAATAACATTATAATTAACAACCTACATTCATTTATTAAAGTATCAAATAAAAAGCCCAAAAACATCTCCTTGAAAGGCATATTCTGATATAATTTACTTCAGTTAATTATTCTTGGTCAATTGCTCATGTTTCCCTCTCTATAAATAAACTATGCCTAACAAATTCCTATATAAACATAGTATTAAATATTATCAAACTTTTTAACATATTTTTAGTCTCAGAAAGAAAATATAGGTGTTCAGTTAAAGTTTATAGAATCTATTTTCAAGTTCACTGTAAAAACACGAAACAGAAAGGACAATTAAACTATTTACTAATCTTAAATATTTAAGAGCAATACTATAAATTTAGTCACATGACTTTCCAAATACATTTCCTAATTTCTTTCACTTACTACTTTAACCTTGTAGTTTACAATTCATGAATTTCCCAGCACTGTACTTTCTCACAGGAGGATTTCCCTTACTAGGGAATACTCACACAAAATGTTTTAAGTATTACTTAATAACAGACTGGTTGTTGAATTTGTAAAATATTTAGATCTTTTATTTTCATTTTTCTCTCCTACCAATTAACTTTTGACCATTTCACTGCTTATTAAACTCAAGATCCAAACTGGTTAAGTTTCTGCCCTCCAAACCAGGAGCTATGCTAAAGCAAAGGTGTCAGCTGACTGTTGGAGCTTATCTAACTAATTTAAGCATCCATTCTAGACCACTTTGTCAAATCTGAACCAGTCTAATACCAGAAGAATATCCTTAAATATTAAAGGTTCTTTCTTAGTATATAACACTTATTCATTCATTCAACAAATATCTATTAAGTACCTACTATGTGTCAAGCACTGTTCTAGTGTTAACACACATTAATGAATGAAAGAAATAAAAATTTCCTGCTCTCATGGAGCATTCACTAGGTGGTAATAGGTAGTAGCAATTTACCATCCCTGAGCATCACACCAAGAATACAAAGACGAAGACATTGTCCTTTCCTTAAAGAATATTCAATCTAACTATGGCAGCAACAACAAATCCTCAATACAAATGACCACATAATGCTACAATACACAAACGTAAATGGTAGCAAAAGTATTACAAAGTGCCACTGGAGTAGAGAGGAAAGCATCTCTGTGCAGACGTTACTGGGTACCCCACCACAAAGACTACAATTCTCTCTGCTTACATTAACCAAATACAAGCATTCCATCTTGAGAACAGGAATCCCTAGAACAACAACAAAATTTTACATCCAACTCCAGGATAGCTCTTCTAGAGGTTAATCAAGGTGTTACCTTACCTCGCCTTCATAATCTGCGTCCCCTTAGCATCTTCAATGGTAAATGAAAAGGGTGGTAAAATTCTAATATCTCCATTTTTGCCAACTGTTAGTAGTCAAGAAAAGGTTCTCTCAGGATGACAACGGGAACAATCCTGCAAAATTTCTAAGTTAAATGGCCTCAATAACCCATACCATCCTTATCTCTTATTCATATGAAGATATTAGCGATCACTTAGGAAGTGCCTCCAGCAGGAGTGGGACTGTGTAGACCCTTTACATACATTATTTCTAAGGGTTACATCTTTGGAATGTAGCTATTTTTTTAAAGATTTTATTTATTTATCTGTCAGAGAGAGAGAGAGAGAGAGAGAGGGAACACAAGCAGGGGGAGCGGCAGGCAGAGGAGAAGCAGACTCCCTGCCGAGCAGGGAGCCCGATGTAGGACTCAATCCCAGGATCTGGGATCATGACCTGAGCCGAAGGCAGACGCTTAACGACTGAGCCACCCAGGCGCCCCGGAAGGTAGCTATTTTTATTCCCCTATTTCGTACATTAAAAAAAAAAAAAAAAAAAAAAAAAAAACTTGAGGGTCAGTGAGATTATATAATTTGCTCAACATGGTACAGAGTTGGGCTGGAATATAAACCAAATCTGAACATAGGGTTCTGAACAGGGTATCGGATCTTTCACTGTATTTCATAGCCTTTCACTCCCACAGGAAATCTAGTTAGTATTGAGGACTACTAATTCTCCTCTTATGGTTATTTTAACCATCCTATAGATACATATGTGAAATGGTATAAAACAGTTAACGTCCTTGTTGAAAATAAAAGAGAGGGATGAGAGAACAAAATCTCAGGTACAATGTTATCCAAAATTGTTTAAATCTATTTTGCAGTATTCTTAATCAGTCTCCCATGACAAGTAAAAGAACTATTTGACAATATTTCAAAAAGCACAATTAAAGAAAAAATAAGCCTATCCTGAGATCTTCATAACAACTTTATTACCTCAATTACCTCATCTCCTATTACTGTCCCCCTGGCTCACTTCAGCCACACTAGCTTCTAAGAGCCAGGCATACTCCCATCTCCCAGATTTTGTACTCTAACCAGAGAGGTCTTATCCCAGATATCCAGATGCCTCACTCCTTCGTGTCCTTCAGACCTTTGCCTAAAGGTCTCCTTTGTACAAGACCTCCCCTATCATATTTAAAAGAGCAACCAGACCTTGACATCCCTCGTTAGCATTTTCCAAAGTGCTAATCACCATCTAATGCTATATGCCGCACTTACTTGTTTCATTTATTAGGTGTCTAATCCAACTGGAAGACGTGACACCATGAAGACAAGACATAAACACCATGAAGATAAGAATTTTTGTTTTATTAAATGCTGTATCTCCTGTCTATAGAACAGTGCCCAGCACTCAATAAATATTTACTGACTGAATAAAAAACTTATTACTTAGAACCTAGAGAGAATAGGAGTTAGATTTTATTACCGTTAAGGAATTCAATTACATTTTCTTCAAAAGTATAGTTCCATATTATTTCATATAGATTAAACCTCCCCATCTTGTAAAATATTTACTCTTCCTTACTCTGGTCAATAATCATCTTTTCATTACTTTTTATAAGTTTAACGTGAAGAAAAATAAAAAACTTTGATTTTAAAAGTCAAAGTTTGAATAAAAGTAAAAACGATATACACACATTTATTAGCTCTCACTTCTATTAAACTGGTATTAATAAACATATAATTTGGGGAAGAAAAATTCATAGATTAAGAAATAAAATTAAGATTTTGATGTTT
Organism: Zalophus californianus; assembly: GCF_009762305.2. Lineage (NCBI taxonomy): Eukaryota > Metazoa > Chordata > Mammalia > Carnivora > Otariidae > Zalophus > Zalophus californianus. The sequence continues at coordinate 153,353,854 of NC_045598.1, forward strand.
TATGGCATCCTTTATATTAAATGGGCATCAACATCCATTACATTGAATGTGTTTAATATTTCTAAATCATTAGAAAAGCTTCTGAGAAAACTGAGCTCCTCATGTCGTATAGAAATGTGCTGTCACAAAATATTATAAGACATTCAAATGGCTAAAGCATCCCAAATGCAATAGAAATTACAATATCACATCATACTTAAGCTTTAAGCTATCTGTCTTCATTCTTTCATGTTTAACAATCTTACCCAAAATTATTTATTTTTAAAAAATCTTTTTCAATAACCTTTTTCTCCTAAGATAAAAAAAGGTCTGTGACATCCCCCATTATATAACTTTTATTACTTCAATTAAATAATTAAACTGATACCAGCATTTTTTAATATCACCCCTACATATTTGGAAGAAGTAAATAACCTAGAGATCAAAATACACAGTAAAACCAGAGGAACAGCAGTTTTTCATTGCCAGCCCTCTCTACGTAAACACTGAATGCAATTCTATGAAAGTATGGCTCCACATATTAAGATGAGGAATATGTCTGTTTACATGTGTCTCTTTCCTGCTCTCTACTATACTGGAACCTGTGTGTGCCTCTGTGGTTAAGATTTACTGCATGTTCATATTAAAGTCCCATTTCCAACATTTAAACACAAGCCACAAAGACCAATTACAACAGTTATTAGTACAACCCTTGGTGTACCAAAGATTTGGGAGTTCATAAATTGGAATTGATTGTTTATGGACAATTACAGGTACTGAGATTATTTAAAACATTTCAATTTTGTTTTGCTCTACTGAACCAGAGAGTCTCATTAAACAACAGAACCAGATGCAGAGATTTAAATATCAACTTCTAATCAAAAATCACCACTCATGTCTTAGCACGGTGGCCATCCTCTTGTTCATTAAAGAGTCCTTTAAAGATACAGGGATTCTGGGAAAATGGTGATATTAGGGGCAAAACATTTTTTACAAAAATATTAGGAGCAAAACAATTTTACAAAATGGTATTAGGGGCAAAACATTTTTTACAAAAATATTAGGGGCAAAACATATTTTACAAAAATATGTTGATAAAAAATATTTTACTTAGCAAAAATATGTTAAACCTGGACTTTCAGCTTAAAGGAACATATAAGGTCCAAGAAATAATTGCATATGTCAGATACAATGGAGTGAAAAAGAGCATTTTTCAAGGTGTATAGAGCTGTTTCAAGCTGAATAATACATATACAGTACACCAGAAGCATTTTCTTGCTAAATACTAAATTACATATTAAACTGTAGCAAAGATAACTGAATTTATTTAAAAAAAACTTCAAATGAACATTTGCAAGTACCAATATTGTTGTAATTATAAACTGTGAGCTACTTTAGGCCTGAGAGTGTGTCTGATTCATTCATCTTTGAATTACCAGTGCTTGAAGAAAGAGCTGATATTCAGTAAATACTGACGGAAGAAACGTAGATGGCACAGTAATGTTGAAAGCAAAGCGTGCCACCACCATCCCTCACCTGGAGGCAATAGCCTCCAATGGTCTCTTTGCTTCTACTTTTTGCCTACCCCTCACCACAGTCTAATCTCAATCAACCAGGTTAATCTTTTTAAAACACTGTCAGATCATATCATTTGCTGCTCAATAACTGGCAAGGGCCTAAAAATGTCCACAAGGCATTACTCCCGATCCGACCTACCATCACCATCACCTCCCTTACTTCTTACTTCTCAGATCTCATCTCCTGCTTCTTTCTCTCTCCATCACTCTGCTCCAGCTTCAGTGGCCTCCTTGCTATTCCCCAAACACAACAGGTTTTCCACTGGCTATTCCTTCTGTCTGGAATGGTCTCCCCAGGTCTATGTTGGTTCACTCTTACAGCACCTTCAAAATGAACATAGGTACATTCTGATATCCTTTTTTAATCCTTCTTCCTAATAAATTATTAATAATCCGTAATAAACTATGGCTAACATTCTTAGAAAAGACATATGCAATTCCAACCCTTTAATGTGTGTCCCATAAACCCAGTGTGTACCAGGAGGTCTGATCTTTGCCTCATGCCTTTTATTCCTGCACTGGTAGTATTCTAATTGAGCCCTTGTTCGAAGATGAGCCTGGAACTAAGTGAGTCTTCTCCCTAGCTCCTACTTTCCCATTTTCGAATCTTTCCCTACTCCACCCCACAACGCTAGGTGTACTGCTCCCTACCTTGTTCTTCTTCCTTGTATAATCACAAACATACACAGAGGTTTGAGGATTTTGTTTTGTTTCTTGGGGGATAAGGTCACATACCATTCTCTACACTGTATTTTTCTCATTTCATAGCAGGCAGTGGAATACAACCACATCAGCTAGTATAGACAGAACTTCATTCTTTTTAATGGCTGCATAATGTTACATGGCTGAAATGTACCAAAGTATTCAACTTTCCCCTCCTTGTTTCCAGTTTTTTTTTTACCATTACTAACAATACTGCAAAAAATATCCTTACATAAAAAAATACATATATCCTGGGGTGCCTGAGTGGCTCAGTCGTTAAGCATCTGCCTTCGGCTCAGGTCATGATCCCAGTGTCCTGGGATCAAGCCCCCCAACAGGCTCCTGCTCAGTGAGAAGCCTGCTTCTCCCTCTCCCACTCCTCCTGCTTGTGTTCCCTCTCTGTCAAATAAATAAATAAAATCTTAAAAAAAAAAATACATATATCCTTACATATCGGTGCCTTTGTTCTATGAGAGATTTTCAGGAGTAAAACTGCCAAATTGCTTTAAAAAAAAAAGTTGTAAACTTCACATTTCTTCCACCAATGCCCATTTCTCTAATTTCTCACCAGCACTGAATGTCATAAGTCTTTTAAACTTGGATAACATGATATCTCATTGCTACTTCAATCTACATTTCCCTAACTACTATTGATGATGTGTTTTGTTGGCCAGTGTGGATTTGCTGTATCTATTCATATCTCTTATCTGTTTTTTGTTTACACTGGATTATCTTTTTGTTATTAATGTGTAAATTTTCCTACATCTTAAATATCAACCCATTCGTCTGTCATTTGAGGTATAAATGTTCTCCCCCAAACTACTATTTGTTGATTTTGTTTATGGGATCCCACACAAAAATTTCTAATTATTATGCAACTAGACTTTTCTTTTGTATTTCCTAGTTTTCCTGTGTTAATTAGAAATTTCTTCCCAACTTCTAAATTATACATCCAGTGTAGGATTTTTATTTTTTCATTTGTTTAAGTCTTTAGTATATCTAAAATTTATTTAGGTATTAAAACAGACCAAAGATTCCATTTTATCTTGTATACACATCTTGACAGTATGATTATCATCTTCCCAGTGAATTAAAATTTTTACCTTTATCAATTAAATTCCCATTTATACTAGAATCTATTTCTGACCGCTATATTCATAAGACACATGCCAGTGCCATACTATTTGATTATAGTGACTTTACAGTATCTTTCTATCTGGAACGGCTATTTACTCTTATTCCTTTTTTTTCTTAATTTTTTTGGTCAACAAACATTAATGTTATTTTAATCAATTGCTACATAAACTCTGATGGAATTTCTATTAGAAGTATGATAAATGTTTTTCTATTAATCTTAGATAAAAGGAATTATGACATAGTTCTTAGATGGCAAACACACTACCATAAGAATTGGGAATGTATCTTATAAAACCAGCAAGCTCTTTTTCTTTATTTCAGTTACAAAATTAAAACCATAGTGAGAGACCACTACTTACATGTTAGGATGGCCAAAATTAAAAAGACATATATGTGACAGCAAGGATAAGATTTTCAATGAGATTTTATAGCTTTCTTCATATAGAACTGCACTTTTATTAAATTCATTCTTATTTCCTAGCTTCTAAAACTACTCTGAACTATCTTTTCCAATTTTTCTTCATTAAAATTATCAGTATTAAGAAAGACTATTAATTCCGGTGTATTTTATATAGTTGTTTACCAAATCCTCTTATGAATTCTGTTCATCTTTTACTAGTATCTTTTAGATTTTCTAGGCATACAAGAATGCCAATAAAGCAAAATGCATTTTTTCTCTTATTTTCTAACTTATACTAATTATCCTATTATTTTGTCTACTGAACATGCTAGAACACATAAAACACTGGGTAATAATTATAGAGGGCATAACTGTTATTAGAGATAGTTTTAGCATTTCACTAAATGTTAAAATAATGTTTGCTTTTTTCTTTGTTTTTTATATGCTTTATACATTTATGCGCTTTGGAAAAGTTAAATTTTTTTTTTAAGATTTTATTTATTTGACAGAGAGAGAGAAAGAGAGAACACAAGCAGGGGGGAGCAGCAGAGGGAGAAGGGGAAGCAGGCTCCCCACTGAGCAGGAGCCTGATGCGAGGCTCGATCCCAGGATCCTGGAATCATGACCTGAGCTGAAGGCAGACGCTTAACCAACTGAGCCACCCAGGTGCCCCAAGCTGTTGAATTTTTATCAAACATTTTGTCGCATCTATTGATATAACTAGTTTTCTTTTTTAAATGTGATGAATCTCATGATTTCAATCTGATGAATCTCTTTTGACTCATTCATGGTTAATTATTTTAAAGGCTATTAACTAGTATGTCCTTTGCATTTCAAGAATTCCTAGTTAGCATACTTTGAGTCACTTTATCATTAGTCATTTGGATTTGGTAATATATACTGAAATGTTCATTGCTTATAACTGTTTCCTCTTCTCTTTATAATATTCTTTTGAGGTCTCAGTTCTGATTCATTTGCTCTCTGTAAAATTTCCTCAAGTATTTTCTGCAAGTGGAATAGGAGAGATATGTCTCTGAATATGTGAAATATCAACCACTCTGACAGGTGAATGGGATATTGAATGGCTCACTTATTCATTCATTTGTCAAAAATTTACACTATGGAACATGCCTTGTTGTCAGTATTAGAGATAAACCATGAAAAAACAGAATCCTTGCCTTAAAGAATGTATATTACAGTTGAGGGAGACAGAAAATAAGCACATAAATTAACAAATAAATAAATAAATAAGTAGTTATTAAGACCTACGAAAAAACAGTAAGGCAGGGGAAGGAAAATGACGGTGAAGTAGAAGTGCTATTTCACGTGTGTATATATACACACGCACGCACGCACAGGTAAGATAGTAGACAGGAAGGACCTCTAATGATGATGGTGATGGCAATTAACCCGCATACAATGCTTTCTAAGTGCAGGTACTGTGCTAACAACTGAACATATATCAACTCATCTAATCCTAAACAACTCTATGAGAGTGTAGTATTAAAATAAAAATTGTATTATATTCTTAGATTCAACCTTAGAATATGTGGCTGAAAACAATTCCACACATCTATAGGAAAATGTTTTAATTAAAATGTTAGAAAATTTAAAAATAAAAAAAAAATTTTTAAGAATTGATCAAAGTGTTCAGAATTAAAATGCTAAAAAAAAGGCATTGAGAATATGTTAATGTGATTTTAAAAGACTTCTAAAACCAAACACCAGAATTATACAAAATGAAGAAACAGACACATTCTCAATAAACACAGAAACAAGGGATGCCTGAGTGGTGCAGTTGGTTAAGCGTCTGACCCTTGGTTTCAGCCTCTGGTTGTGACCTCAGGGTCATGAGATCAAGCCCCCACGTTGGGCTTCATGCTCAGTGCAGTCTGATTTGGATTCTCCCCCCCTCTCCCTCTACACTTCCCGTGCATGCTCTCTCTCTCTCTCTCTCAAATAAATAATCTTTAAAAAAATAGAAATAGAAATAAGACTAAAATGTCTATATATCTTCCCACTATACCAACATCTTTCTGGATCCTTTACAATCTCTCATTGAATTCTTCCAGTAAGCCTGTGATTCCAGTAAGTTTATAATGTCCGTTTTATATCTGAGGAAAGTGAAGTTTAAGAGAATATCTTACTTTTTTTTTTAACATATAATGTATTTTTTGTTTCAGAGGTACAGGTCTGTGATTCAACAGTCTTACACAATTTGAAGGGGAGACGAACCATGAGAGACTAGGGACTCTGAGAAACAAACTGACGGTTCTAGAGGGGAGGGGGGTGGGCTGATGGGGAAAAAAAAAAAAAAAAGAATATCTTACCTAAAGTCACAAGAGGAAAACAGGGGGAAGAAATAAAAACGTGAATTTGTACAAACGGCATGATCATAAACTGACATAGCCACAAACATCAACTTACTACAGATAATACATGAATTTAGCAGAGTTGTAGGATATAAGATAAATCCAGAAAAGTGCTTTCCTACTGAAGCTGGACCGTGCTAATGGAAAGAAAATGGGCTTTGGAGCCAGATATGTTTGATTCAAGTCAAGCAGACTAACCTAAGGAGTTAACTGAAAAGCATGTGTTGCTGAGATCAGTGTCTACAAGGGTTACATTTACGATAACCCTAGTGGGACACAACAATGACAAAGTTGCTCAGCAACAATAGCAATCTAAAGCAATCCTAAAATACCTGATCAAACAGCCATTCCTTGTTCTGAGAGATCAAAGGCAACCATCTCAACTATGTAAGAAGTTGAGAACCCTAACTCCCTCTAGGCTCCCATTCTCTTCTCCTTTCTCAATAGAAACTACCTTCACCCTCTGTTAACCACCTCACTCATTTTGTTCCCACTCTATTTGGCTCTTTTTCTTTCCGATTATTCCCTAATACCACTCTTCTTTTTTCCATCACCTTAATCAAGTATCTCCTTTTGAAACCGCTTTCTTCTTCAGAGCTTGGTTTCAAGAATATTCATCTCCATTACCTCCGAATAAATTTTGATCTCAAAGGCCATATATGTCTTCTTCCAATACCAGTAACATAATGAATATTTAAATAACTCAGCATATGTTATAGAGTGAAAAATGGATAAAAATACTGATCTATATATGTTAAAATATTATGTGGTTTTAGAAAAAATTATGTCCTAAATACTAAAAATTCTTTCATACAATTTTTAATTATTTTACAAAATTCCAGGAATGAAATATAGCTTACTTAACAAATTTAACAGGTAATCTAAGAAAATTAGTGTCAGAAAGAAACTCAGTTATTGCTGTAGTGTCCCTCAACGCTATATTTCTTTTCCATTTGGACTTAATAGCACCTCACATATATATATAAATGATTTACAAGGAAGGACAAGTCATTGACAGTTTACTATCCTGCGAATCAGAAACCAATAATCACACAATGCTTTTAATTCTTATCATATTACTAAAATTTTATCAGAAACAGATGTCAGCAGCACATTTTGATGGAATTAGTTAACTTTTCTTTCACTTTCATAACAAATTAAGCATTGCTCAGTTGAAAAGTTATGTCACAAGCCCTGAGGCAACGTTAGGTGCTATAATCTAAACCGGTACAGTGCAGTTTATATGCTATTGGAAAATATTTATTGGCCTCATTATTGGTAATTACTAAACTGGTAAAGTGCCAGGTTCTTTAAAATGTCCAATCAGTTAAATATCTAAAGAAACTAATAACTCACAAAGATCTCTATATAGCAATATATAAATTAGCAATATAGCAGCAAAACAGGTGTAAAATATAACCATTATCTGACTTCCAAAGAACAAATCAGACAAATGCTTTATAGCCTTAAATAAGCTAAAACCTAGGGATAAAGAAACTTAGTGGGTGACAAGGAAAGACTTTATCCAAAGAAGACATACAGAGGGTCAACAGACACATGAAAAGATGCTCCACTTCACTAACCATCAGGTATATGCATGTCAAAACCACAATGAGATATTATGCTTACACTAGTCAAAATAGCCAGTTTCAAAAAGACAAGAAATAACAAGTATTGGTGAGGATGTGGAGAAGAACCCTCACGCACTGTTGGTGGGAGTGTAAACTGGCGCAACCACTGTGGAAAAGAGTATTTCTAAAAATGATTCCCTTACTGGGTATTTACCCAAAGAAAACAAAAACACTAATTCAAAAAAGATGTATGCACCCGTGTTTACTGCAGCTTTAATTACAATAGCCAAGATATGGAAGCAGCCCAAGTGTCCACTAATACACAAACAGATAAAGATGGTGTGATATATATTCAATGAAATATTATTCAGCATAAAAAAAAATGAGACTTTGCCATTTGAGACAATATTGATGGACCTAGAGAGTATCATGCTAAGTAAAGTAAGGCAGATAAAGACAAATGACATGTGATTCACTTACATGTGGAATCTAAAAAGCAATGAACAAAATAAACAGTCTTAAATACAGAGAACAAACTGGTGGTTGCCAGAGAAGAGGTGGATGGGGGGATGGGTGAGATAGATGAAGGGGGTTAAGAGGTACAAACTTCCAGTTATGAAAGAAATAAGTCATGAAAATGAAATACATTATAGGGAATCTAGTCAATAATATTGTAATGCTGTATGGTGACAGATGGTGACTATATTTATCATGGTGAGCACTGAGTAATGTGTAGAACTATCAAATCACTATGTTGTACACCTGAAACTAATATAACATTGCATGTTAATTATACTTATATTTTGAAAAAAGCGGTTTTTTCTATTTCACTTCTAAAATGGAGACAATGAAGAGATTAAAAATATAATAAAGGCATCTTTGAAAATAAAATGCTTCAAAACATGTGGTGGATATGTGTCACATATCACAGACATTGTACAGTTACACTTACAATTTGATATTTTAGGTCAATGTGGCTTTTTTTTTCAAGATTTTATTTATTTATTTGAGAGAGAGAGAGCAGGAGCAGGGAGAAACTGCAGAGGGAGAGGCAGAAGCAGGTTCCCCGCTGAGCAGGGAGCCTGACGCAGGGCTCGATCCCAGGACCCCGAGATCATGACCTGGGCCGAGGGCAGACCTTAACCAACTGAGCCACCAAGGTGCCCCTTGACTCAAAGTGGTTTTTTAAAGCACTAACCTTATCTTGTTCATTTGCTATCTCTTGAATCTGCCTCTTTCTCTCCATTACCACAGCTAATACCTTAATCTCAGTTGTTATCATTTCTCACCTTGATTATCAGGAGCTTCCTAGTTGGTCTTCCTAAATCTAGTCCCACTCCACCCTCATTCATTTCCTATGTTTCCTAGTGATGTAACCAAAAAAAAAAAAAAAAAAAAAATCAGATACCACCACTCTGCTTTTATTTTTCCAATGGCTTCTCATAATATTCAGGAAAAAGAAATTAATATTCCAGGATAAAATGCAGTTCCCATGATAAACTTCATGACATGATCACTATTTTTCTCTTCAGCATTAGCACCATCCCATATATAAATGATCTATACCCATATTCTATGCTATAGCCCTTGGAGCTACTTAGGACCCTGAAATGTTCTATGTTTCCTTTTACACATGCTATTTTTCTCTGATTAGAAAAACTTTCCATTATACTACCACCTCATCTCTACTCCAGCAAAGACTTCAGGATTCAACGTCTATACCTACAACCACTTCTACTCAAGCACAAGGATTGTTTTTTTTTATTCTTTTCATCCTTCCATTTACACATTGTGCCTAGCATGGAGTAGGCAGGTAGTGGCTAATAAATGTGTGAAAAATGCATCAAAGGATGAAGCACACTGTACATTAACAGACTATGGAGAAGCCGCTCAATTTGTATTTTTTATAACCAAATCAAATATCTGGATTAATAATCTAATAAAACTGAAATACCAACATTAATCTTTAGTAAAAATAAGTAAATAACAATATAATATAGTTCTTAATTTTTGTAGCTTATTCTTCAAAATATTTTCTTCTATTACAATAAAGCGGGACCCAGTGAAAATATGGAGACTGGTCCAAAAGTTTTACAATCAAAAAATGAGTATCTTCAAAATTCTGACCCAGAATCTGCAAGTAACTTTGCAATAAATTAAACAGCAAGACCTATGATTCATATGTAGACCTCTACTCCATATGTAGAAAAGAGAGATACGCTAAATGGTACAAATTAACAATATTTGAGGGAATTTTTTTTAAGCTATAGATTAAAAAGTGAAAACTTGAATTTTTTAAACTGAAAAAATAAAGTTGAGATAACATTCAAATACTAATAGCCTGCAAATATGTTAAAAAGGCCTTGAAACCACAAAATTTCCAGCAGACCTAAAAACGTATAATGTGTAATATCCCCAGTTGTATTTCTAAGGTTGGAGAATGGTTCCATAGTCTGTAGTACTTTCTCCTTCAGATCCAATTTTTCCTGACATACAAAATAGAGCTCACAATAATACCTCCCTCTCATAAGACTGTTGAAAGGACTACATTTCATGTTTCACACTAGTAAAAACTCTGTCTAGTTAGTATTGCTACAATTATTATGAAATTCTATTATTTCCATGGCCAGATAGAACCTATTTTTAAAAAGGGCAAATTTAAATAACACAAAGATTCTCTGGTCTGTACACCCAATTCTTTCAAAGTAAACCAAAACTTTCCCATATGAATTTTCCTCTGGAAAATACAGAAATAAATCCTACTTGATCAAGGAAACTGCCAAATGAATACATGTTAATCTAACGTAGCTGGTTTAGTTTGCCTATTATGAGACACTCAATTCTGCTCTCTGGACATAGAAAATAAATTACTTTCAGCCACTTGTTTCACTGCATGTAAGTTTCAATTACCCACAACCAAAACATAGAATAATGACATTTCATGATGTCCCAAACACATGAATTAACGATAGAGTGGGGGAAAAAATAATGAAGACCCTATTAGAAAAGGTAACATCTGTGTCAGCTTTACCTCTCTCCCACAGGAGTCTCAATAGTATAAATCTTAATTCACATACCTTTATTCCTCAGAACTTACCAGAAAAAAAGATCATGCTGCCTTTAAAGAAAAAAAAAAAAAACCTCAACTGTCAGTAAATAAATGGAAAGAGGAATAGCTTTCCAAGATGATTTTCTAAGTCCAGAAACTTCTTGTTGCTGTCAATTACTTTTCTAATTTCTAATTCTAATAAAAATTTCAGCATAACTAAGAAAGACAAACTAAAAATACTCAGGGATTTTTACGCAAAACTTCCAAATGTGTGTCCTAAACTCTTTTACTCCAAAGCGAGTTCACAAACTCTGACAGATGTTTTATAACTGTTTAAATATTTAGTCAGTAAAAAGATGAAATAAAAAAAAAAAAACCTCAGAATGATTTCATTCTTCTCAAAAACCAGGGTGGTCTATGGGCAATTTTGGTACCAGTGGTGTTGCCGGGGGAACAAAATGAAAACAGGTGCCATCAAATTCAAATTAAAGATTTAGTTCTATTTTAAACCACCTTAAACAATGTTTCCATAAACTTTCTAACTGATACTACTATAAATTTGACAATATATTATAACAAGAAAAGGATTATAAATTGTCTGTAGACCATCAAATTTGAACTGTAACAAATTTAGACTGATTGGCAACACTTCCTTTTAAAAAAACTTCTTTCATTAAATATGCAGCATCATTTAAAAAATGGAATAAATATATAATAACAGGTAAGTCAAAATAAGGAAACAGAGCAAGTACAAACTTGGATAGTCTTTTCTGAAAGATTTTACCTTGTTTTGAATCTACTTGGTTTTAAAAACTAAAAATCAAGCACAAAAAAATTTAAATTCATAACATAGAAGAAAGTTTTATAATTAATAAAATTATGAAAAGCTTAATTTAAACTCATAAACCTAACTGTGGTAATAAACTTTATTGTTAAGAACTGAATGAAGTTTTTCTCTGCAAAAAATCCAGTAACTATTTTTTTATTTATTTTTAATTTAAATTCATGTTAATAGTGTAGATTGATTTCATGAGTAGAATTTAGTGATTCATATTCCACTGTGTATATATACTACATCTTCTTTATCCATTCATCAATGACATTTGGGCTCTTTCCATAATTTGGCTATTGTTGATAGTGCTGGTATAAACACTGGGGTGCATGTGCCCCTTCAAATCAGCATTTTTGTGTCCTTTGGGTAAATACCTAGTAGTGCAATTGCTAGGTCATAGAGTAGTTCTATTTTAACTTTTGGAGGAATCTCTATACTATTTTCCAGAGTGGCTGCACTAGTTTGCATTCCCACCAACAGTACAAAAGGTTTCCCCCTTCTCTGCATCCTCACCAACATCTGTTGTTTCCTGAATTGTTAATTTTAGGCATTCTGACAGGTATGAGGTGGTATCTCATTGTTGTTTTAATTTGTATTCCCTGATGATGAGTGACATTGAGCATCTTTCCATGTGTCTGTTTAGCCATCTGGATATCTTCTCTGGGAAAGCGTCTATTCATGTCTTCTGCCCATTTCTTAACTAGATTATTTGTTTTTTGGGTGTTGTGTTTGATAAGTTTTTTATTTTTTTAAAGATTTTATTTATTTATTTGAGAGAGAGAGACAGAGCGTGCACAAGCAGGGGGGAGGGGCTGAGAGAGAGGGAGAAGCGGACTCTCTGCTGAGCAGGGAGCCTGATGCAGGACTCGATCCCAGGACCCTGGGATCATGAACTAAGCTAAAGGCAGATGCTTAATCGACTGAGCCACCCAGGTGCCCATTGCATTTGATACGTTCTTTTTAAAAAAAATTTTTTTTATTTTATTATGTTAATCACCATACATCATTAGTTTTTGATGTAGTGTTCCATGATTCATTGTTTGCATATAACACCCAGTGCTCCATGCAGTATGTGCCCCCTTTTAATACCCATCACCAGGCTAACCCATCCCCCCACCTCCCTCCCCTCTAGAACTCTCGGTTTGTTTCTCAGAGTCCATAGTCTCATGGTTCGTCTCCCCCTCCAATTTCCCCCCTTTCATTTTTCCCTTCCTACTATCTTCTTTTTTTTAACATATAGTGTATTATTTGTTTCAGAGGTACAGGTCTGCGATTCATCAGTCTTACACAATTCACAGCGCTCACCATAGCACATACCCTCCCCAATGTCTATCACCCAGCCACCCCATCCCTCCCACCCCCTACCACTCCAGCAACCCTCGGTTTGTTTCCTGAGATTAAGAATTCCTCGTATCAGTGAGATCATATGATACATGTCTTTCTCTGATTGACTTATTTCGCTCAGCACAATACCCTCCAGTTCCATCCACGTTGTTGCAAATGGCAAGATTTCATTCCTTTTGATGGCTGCATAATACTCCATTGTATATATATACCACATCTTCTTTATCCATTCATCTGTTGATGGACATCTTGACTCTTTCCATAGTTTGGCTGTCGTGGACATTGCTGCTATAAACATCAGGGTGCATGTACCCCTTTCGATCCCCACATTTGAATCTTTGGGGTAAATACCCAGTAGTGCAATTGCTGGGTCATATGGTAGCTCTATTTTCAACTTTTTGAGGAACCTGATAAGTTCTTTATAGATTCTGGATACTCACTCTTTATCTGACATGTCATCTGCAAATACTGGAACCTCATCAAGATAAAAACCTTCTGCACAATAAAGAAAACAATCAACAAAACTAAAAGGCAACTGATGGAATGGGAGAAGTTATTTTAGTATTGAAAAGAATGTAAGTAGGTGTTTTCTGCCATTAAATCATACTTTTCTCACTCTTAAAAGAAAGCATCTCAATAGTTGTTTTTAAAATACATTACAGTATTAGAAGTTTCCTTACTTGTTTCATACAGTATCAGTGACAACACATACTTAATTTTGTTAAAACCTTTTTTTTTTTTTAAGGGGGGAAAGGCAGAGGGAGAGAGAATCTTAAGCAGGCTCCACCCAACGTGTGGAGCCTGACACAGGGCTCGGTCTCACAACCCTGAGATCATGACCTGAGCCATCTGATGCCTAAGCGAGTGAGCCACCCAGGTGCCCCTATTTTGCTAAAAGTTTTATTCTAAGAAATGAGCTTGTAAGAAATATTTAGATAGGTGATACTGCATATAGGCTGATGTTCTTGAAAATCACTAAGTGTTCCCATCACTAAGTCTTGGTGATGGGAAATTAAAGAGGGCACGTACTGAATGGAGCACTAGGTGTTATACGCAAACAATGAATCATGGAACACTACATCAAAAACTAATGATGTAATGTATGGTGATTAACATAAAATAATAAAAGAAAAAAATCACTAAATCTTTCAGAAAGAGTTAAGTGTTTTGTTCTCAAAGACGATACTCAACATACAGGTAAGATGAGATACACATTCTGCAGTATTAAGTAGAAAATAATTTATCTCTGTATCAGTCTTGACACTTGAAAAGTTTTCAAACTTGTTAGGGGCATTTCATCATGCATGAATGAGAGTTCTTTTATTCGGATTATAAATAAATCAGATTCCATTGTCATTTCAAATCTTTCAGGCAGTAGAAATTTTTATTTTTAGAAGTGCTCTGCAGTAACATAAGTTGGTTCATTAGTGTGTGAGCACAGCTTACAATGAGCTTCATTAGTTGGATGCTTTCCAATATTTAACCACACTGAGTGTTCTGTGAGCTAGTTTTCTGAAAAACTTAAAAGTTTTCAGTATTAATAGTTAAATGTGTTTGAAACTAACATTTCTAGTTTAAAATTCTCCCCTATGAAACTATATGCAAAAATAATAGAAAGAGAATCTTTTTTCAGATTAGCACTTGTAAGTATTTGAATCATAAAAGAAAAATACACATTATATAAAGTTGACCAATGTAAAACTTCCTTTACAGTTATGTTAGCTAAAGTTTCAAATAATCTCACTTGTGTATAATTATAAAATTACTGTACTGGTCTACTGCTTACTTTGAAAGTGATTAATCAAAGTCAGAGAAAGCCAACCATCAACTGAAGTGTGTTTCAAATTTCCTTCTCAGAGAAATGTCAAAAAAAGATGAGCCAATTTTACTTTAATTAAAACCTCATTTAGAAATACGAAATAAATGTTTTCTATTTAATTCCAATTATACTTCAATTGTGTCCAACTTTCAAACTGCTTCTGCTACTTGATTACACATGCTAAATTAATCTTTTCTTATGATTCATATAAAAAGATTTAAAATCAAGACTTGGATATTTGATTATCTAGTTGGTATACAGTATTTTGTATCTTATTCTAAATCAAAAAGAGTTCATTAACAAAAAAATTAACCATAAACAAATTAGCCTCAATTCACTAATGGTTTATTTACCTCTTAAGCAATACATTACCTAAGAAAAAAACTCTATTCTTCAAATTTCAGAAATCTAACTTTTTTACTTCTTTTTTTCTTACATTCTCTACTATCTCATAAAAGCACAACAAATCTATTGGCCCGGATTTCTAATTTTGAATTACTTTCCCAAAAGAGTTAGAAGTAACTCTTCCTTCTAGAACCAGAGTATGTTATAGCAACCCAATCATAAAGTACCCTAAAGTTCTGTGATCCAGGAAAGACTCCTCTAATACTAAATGACCATAATGTCAAATCCACAAAATACTCTTAGCTAAGTTTCAGATGTGTGTATTTGGTTGGTTCAAATGCAGAGAGACTTGTCCTTTGTATAACCTAACATTCTTTGTACATCCTTTCAAAGAGTAAGAAGGTAAAGGAAATAAATTGAACTAAAATATCTGTTTTTCTAAAAAGCAGCAATCTTCCAAAAATTGATGGTAGAAATTTTAGAACACATTTAGAACTTTCTAGCATGTCTTCTTAGTGTGCTTCACACAGAAAATCAAGTGGAACTACCCCAAAAATCAATGAATAAGTAAGGGAAATAGAGCCTACAACAGAATCAAGCAATAGGTTTGCACAACTGAAAGTTAACTCAGTACCACTCCCCATAACACATGAGTCAAATAAATCTCCCACTCCTTCCTTTCCTTCACTTTCCTCCTTCCTCATACACTGTTCTTCTTATAGGTTAGCCCTTCAAAGACATCTGAAGACAGAAAAGATTCAGGATGCCTTTCCCATGAGAGAAGAAATAACTCACTGATGAAACAGATGCTCAGAGAAGGCTCTAGATCTCAGCATCCTTTAACCATAAGTCCTTCCAGCTACATCTCTAGTAGATAACTGTACTTACAGATAACTTTTCAACCCTTTTCAAGGGTCTCATGTTGACAAATATTTGAAAGTCAGTCCTTAATGCAATTATAAAAATGAATGGAAAAGGAAAAAACAAAAGGTACTGACTTGTGATAAGAAGTAACAATCTAGATGCAAATAGAAATCATTAGATTTAATGTCAAATCCTTAGCCTCAATTAGAAGCTTACTAAATCTAAGCCAGTCGACACTGTGTTTAAATGTGAAAAAATCAGTCAACATTAAAGAACATGTTCAAAATGACAAAATATATTATTAAGAAGGCAAATGAAATTAGAAAATGTATAATAAAATTCTCTGGAATGGGAACCATCTCTTAAAACATTTCTGTCAACTGCCTGACTTTCGGAAACATTACCTAAGAAATAAGAGGACGGTCTGTGTGAATAGAAGGGCTAACTCTTTACATGCAGTTACCTAGAACTATTGTCTAAATCCATCTGGGGGGAAAAAAAAGCTAATTACTTAGACAATGTCACCAGCTCTTTCACAGGCTCTAGCAGATTTAGGAAAGAAAAAGGTTTGAGTTGTGTTTTGTTTTCTTGTACTCAAAGTTCAGCTAAGAGTAAAGGCCTATAAAAGAAATCCTTATTTCCCCAAAGATTTCAAAGCAATTGCTTCAGTAAATCAAAAGAATGCTTTCTCTATTAGCCAAACCATATAATTCAAGAGTAAAAGGTTATTTTAAGATGATTAAACTTTTCTCAATGGAAAGCTAGGTGGTAACAAGGTTAGTGATCAGAATTCCAGGAAACTGCCAAATTCTGGCACATTGTGATCATCAAACTATTACTGTTGTGGGGCGGGGAGCGAGGGATGACATTTTTGGAGAACTTTTGATGCAGGCTTAAATTTTACATAAAGAGAAGCCATATAATTGTTGTGAAATGCTTCAGAGCTCCAAGAGACAGCTACCACACTTTGCTGTGTTTCTTTTTTCTTTTTTTTTATTTAATTTAATTTATTTATTTGACAGAGAGAGAGCACAAGTAGGCAGAGAGGCAAGCAGAGGGAGAGGGAGAAGCAGGATCTCCGCGGAGCAGGGAGCCCGACGCGGGGCCCGAACCCAGGACCCTGGGATCATGACCCGAGCCGAAGGCAGACGCTTAATGACTGAGCCACCCGGGGCGCCCCTTGCTGTGTTTCTTAAAAACAAAACAAAACAAAACACAAACAAAAAAACCACAACACATTATTGACTTTGGGTATTCTTTAGCTCCAAAAATACCGAAGTATCAAAAAGCTAATTTCCATAATTAAAGTCTGAATTTTATGTATGGCTCCTAAACTTTCTCATTGCCCACACATTCAGTTACACCACTTAAATTTTTCCAATTGTCTCAGAATTCCCTTTTCAATTTGGTTCTGTGAATACATAGGATCTATTTCATGCAATGACGAATACACGATTATCGAACATCTAGGTTAAGGACCTGGAGTCCACTCCCTGGATTCTAATCCTAGTTCTTCCAATGTCTAGTTATTTAATCTTTCTGTGCCTTACCGTTACCATCTATAAACTGTAGATAATAATAACACTTACTTCATTGGGTTCTTGTGGGGATTAAACGTTAGTGCATACAAAATACATATAACACAACCACAAAAAGAAAACTACTGACATATGCTACAACATGGATGAACCTTGAAAACATTATGCTAAGTGAAAGAAGCCAGTCACAAAAAACTACATATATTGCACGATTCTATTCACATAAAATGTCCAGAGTAGGTAAGTCCATAGAGAGAGAATGCAGATTGGTGGTTGCCAAGGTCTGGAGGAAGGGGTATATAAGGATAAAATGTTTAAAAAGTAATGAGTTCTATTTTATTATTTTATTTTATTTTTAAAGATTTTATTTATTCATTTGCGAGAGAGACAGAGAGAGAACAAGCAGGGGGAGAGGCAGAGGGAGAGGGAGAAGCAGACTCCCTGCTGAGCAAGGAGCCCAATGCGGGACTCGATCCCAAGACCCTGGGACCATGACCTGAGCCGAAGGCAGACGCTTAACCATCTGAGCCACCCAGGCACCCATGAGTTCTATTTTATTTTTTTAATTTTTTTAAGGATTTATTTATTTATTTATTTGAGAGAGAGAATGAGATATATAGAGAGAACATGAGAGGGGGGAGGGTCAGAGGGAGAAGCAAACTCCCTGCTGAACAGGGAGCCCGATGCGGGACTCGATCCCGGGACTCCAGGATCATGGCCTGAGCCGAAGGCAGTCGCTTAACCGACTGAGCCACCCAGGCGCCCCATGAGTTCTATCTTAAAGTGATGAAAATATTTGCAAAGTACACAGAGATGGCAGTTGCACAACATTGTGAATGTACTACATACCAATGAACCGTTCACTTTAGAATGGTTAATTTTATGTTACATGAATTTCATCTCAATAAATTTATATTTAAAAAGAATTAATAAACTATTAATACCTTTAAAAATATTTAAAATTGGTAGGCAAAGAGAAGTTCAACAAATGTCAGCTATAATAATTATTATTCATGCCACAAAAACTAGTAAATACATAGGATACTATGCTATATTCCAAAAACTCAAATTATATATATATTTTTGTGTGTTCAGTTAGCCACTGTATAGTACGTCATTAGTTTCTGATGTAGTGTTCAATGATTCATTAGTTACGTATAATTAGATACAATGGTTTAGAGTTTTATGTTTATTTTTAAATATCTACCATAACAATTTATTTCTTTTAAATTCAGCATGAAATTATATAGTTCATCTACCAGGAACTCATTTCTCCCAAAAAATATACTCATACAGAAAGAAAACAGAAATTAAAATATTACTATGGATATTTATTGTTCCATGTTATCCAAGTTGTAAGTTTAATTTTGACATACAGTTCTTAGATGTTTAACTATCTGGAGAAAAGGAGCTAAATTAATAAGAAAATACACACAAAATGACAACTGAAAAACTATTCTGTAAATTTAACCCCACAAATTATAAATATATTGTTATACCCAAGATGTTAAAATAATATTATATGTAAAATACCACGAAAGGACTCACACATATATTTACAAACTCAATGGAAGGTTCAATTTATAATAAATCAGAAAAATTCTTCAAAATGGAAGACAAAATGGGAATTAAAAACTAGATCAGCCCAGGAAAAGCAAATTTAAGAAGGACATTAAATCATAACGCTGTATTTTGCAGCTATCAGAGATCACTAATTCACGTTCTTGTTTTAAGGCAAAAAAACCCCAAAAGATATGAGTAGAGAAAAAGCATTTTATGTTCCAAACTTGAAGCATCTATCCTATAGTTTAGGGAGACTATGTCAATAAATGAGATCAGAGTTAGCTCCCAAACCATCAATTACAGTAGCAGCAAGACATCAAGTCTGAAAACACTTCATCTCAAATAAAAAGCTACAAGAAGAAACCATGAGGCACTTTCTACTATATCTCTAAAGAAAAACCATGAAATATTTCAAAAGCAAGAGAACAGTTCATATTTTCCATTTATTTGCCTCACGTATTTTTTTACTATTAGAAGGCTGTCTTTTTGTTTTCTTTGTCATGCCTAAGGTTTATCTTATAAATTTTCACTGAACGTGTTACAAAAGGTTCCTGTTGAGAATGATAACTGTATTTCAAATATACATTTATAAATAAAAAAGAAAACTGCCATTAATAATTTTAATATGAAATTAAGTTATTGGAATAAACTTTCAAATGTTATATGTTCAGATCAAAGAATTCAGACATCACACCTTTACAGGTTCAAAAGCAAGAGTTTAGGTCAAGCTTTTTTTAAATAGCCAACGTTTAACAAATGAATAAAAATACGTATTAAGTGCTTTATGAATAAAAATAGTTCAAAGGAACAAGGTTTGTGGGAAACATTCTGCATCACACATCAACACTGTTAACAGCATTACA
The DNA here is from genome assembly GCF_009762305.2 of Zalophus californianus. Lineage (NCBI taxonomy): Eukaryota > Metazoa > Chordata > Mammalia > Carnivora > Otariidae > Zalophus > Zalophus californianus. The sequence goes on from NC_045598.1 coordinate 153,373,809, forward strand.
CTGCATGTGCTATGAGAAAGAACTTTACAACTATAAAGATTATTATTTTTTAAATGTTACCTTTAAGAAAATAAGTCAGCTAACTTCCTGGAATTATCTGAACATGATTTACCCTAAAACACAGAAATGTAATTTTCTTATATTTCATCAGTTCCACAAAATTTGAATAAAAAATTATACATTCCGTATGCCTTCCAACCTGTATGTCTAATATCAAAAGAGTTGGGTTAGTTGTGGAAAGCAATATTAAAAAGTTAAATATAGAATTAATTTCCATCTGATCTAGATATTGCACTTCTAGGTATATATCTGGAAGAATTAAAAGCAGGAAGTCAAACAGATATTTGTACACCCACGTTCATAGTTCATAGCACCATTATTTACAATAGCCAAATGATGGAAACACCAAGTGTTCATAAACAGATGAACAGATAAACAAAATGTGGTATACACATACAATGAAATATTCTTCAGCCTTAAAAAAGAATGAAATTTGGACACATGCTACCACATGGATGAACCTTGAAGAAGACATTCTACTAAGTGAAAGAAGCCAGATGCAAAAAGGCAATATTGTATCATTCCACTTTTTTGAGGTGTTTAGAACAGTCAAATTGATAGAAACAGAAAGCGGAATGGTGGTTACTCGGGGCTGGTGAGAGAAAGTTGTACTGAGAGAAAGTTATACGGAGTTGCAGTTTAATGGATACAGTGCTTCATTCTGGGATGATGAAAAGTTCTAGAGGTGAACAGTGATGATGGCTGCAGAATAATGTGAATGTATTTAGTGCCATTTAAAAATGGTTAAAATGAGGGGGTGCCTGGGTGGCTCAATCGGTTAAACGTCTAATTCTTGATCTCAGCACAGGTCTTGATCTCAGGGTTGTGAGTTCAAGCCCCACACTGGGCTCCACACTGGGCATGGAGCCTACTTAAATAAAAAATTTTTTAATGGTTAAAATGCTGAATTTTATGTTACATGTATTTTACAAGAGAAAAAAAGAAACAAACTTTAAAATAAAGTTCTGGAAATGGATGGTGATAATGGTTGTACAACAAAGTGAATATATATGTCATTGAACTGTACAGTTAAGAATGGTTAAAATTTTACGTTCTGTATATTCTCCAATAATTGTTTTTTTTTTTTTAAAGTTGGGAGATGTCCTTCAGAAATTGGTTTCACTCTGAACGACTTTTACAGCAGGTCAGAATATAGCTGCTGAGGGGTTTCTGAATATTCTGTAAGTAACTAAACCACTACTACAGCTAAGGAGCACTCCTAAACCAAGCATGCTTAGTAGAAATACGCAGCATCCTGGCCTTGCCCAAGTCTGGCAACCTTACAAAATGCTTATAATGCTTCTGCAGCAATAAGTGATGTACTACTAAAAATACAGCACCTGATGGTCAAGGCTTGAGCATGTTTAAACAGAATATACTTTAAATCCATTTTCCCCACGGTAATGGCCGCTTTTACACCCTCAAGCACATTCCCTTCTGTCTTCATTAGGGTCTTGTTTCCTTGTTTATCATCCTTGGCCCCACTCCTTACATCTTTAATGCTCCCCCTGGATCCTCCATCTCATTCTGAAATCAGATTAAATCCCCTCATCCTATTAAAACCTTCTTCAACCCTGATAACTTCAAACATCTTCTCTAAATTCTCTCTTCCTCTTCATTCCCAAAAACCTCAAAGAGAGTCTACTGGTGCTGCTTCCATTTCTGTACTTCCCATTCATTCTTTGACCTCTCAGAAACTGGCTTCTGCCCCACCACTCCGCTGAGCTACATTCCTGAAAGTTAACCATGACCTCCAACCTAATAACCTCTTCATGCTACCAAACCTACTGGCAAGAAGAAGACAAAAATGTGTAAAAGGTCATCAATCACCTCCTTCTTAAAACTTTCTCCCTTACCTGAAATATTATAAACTCCTAATTCTTCTCTTGTTCTCTGGCTTCTCTTTTACCTTCCTCCCTCAAATCCCCAAGTAGGGGTAACTTGTTATTCTGTCCTTCAACTTTTTTACCCTCTCTCCTCAGAACTTTTCAAAACTTTTGCAAAACTTTGCAAAATAAAACCAAGAACACAAAAGATACCAGAAGGAGTCGGGTAGTTGGAAAACAATTCCACTTACCTCAAGAACTAATTAGCTGGCAATAAGAGTAATGCTTCCCTACTGCACATGCACGGATCAGTGTTCCAGGTTAAGAAAACCACATTAGTATTTTTTGGCAGGTAAAATACATTTTAAATGAAAAAAACATTTAGAATGTTTTCTTTTTTAAATGACTGTACTGCTAGAAGGAAGCATCTAACAATCTGTTCATTATTAATTGCATGTTTTCTGATATGGTTAATTATTTAGGCTTGATGCAATCATCCAGCTGGTTAAGACTGCTTACTGATACAAAGTTAAAGATAGTGAAATATCAACTTCTTAAGCTCAAAAATAATTTCCTCTAAAAGAGTTTTAAAAAATTCTATATAGAAATCACACTTGTAGAAAAAAAAAAACAGAAAAACAAAATCCATGGAGAATTGATATGTTATACTTCAATTTAAAAGTTGCCATAAAAGTCTTTAAAAGTATAATGTATGGTAATAATGATAAGAATTTATTACTATGAAAAATTTAAACCAAGGACCTTTTTACCACTTTAGGATTATTGACTGGCAATGGCTTCTTTAAGTTGTCCCCTTTTGCTTTAAAACAAAACAAAACAAAAACTCACTCATTTTAAAGCCTTATCATAAAAGCAGAATGTGTAGAAAGTATTTCATTTAAGTAAATTTTTTAATATTTGAAGGTTCAAAAAACTTAAGGATACAGGGAATTTATCAAGATACAGCACTAAACGGAAAATGAAAATAAAACAACATGATCTCATGATTTCAATTTTAGTTAAAAAACAGTATGACATCATGATTTCAATTTTAGTTAAAAAACAGTATGTTCTCATGGGCATATATATTTGCAAATAGGAATACCATATATCAAGATGTTAACTGCAAACCTCTACATACAACAAATGCAAGTGAGTTTTACTTTCTTCTTTCTTCTTTCCAACAAACGTGTACATTACAGCTATAGTTGGTCTTCCTGGAAGAATAAACTCTCTATTCTACCCAATTTCTGCCTTTTTTGACCGGGTGGAAAAGGGTCATTTTTAAAACCTGTATAGAGTGGCTTTTACTGTTGTCATTGTTCTCATGTATTTGATCTATCAACAAATCTTCATCCACTTTCAAAATATACCAGAAACCAACAACTTCTTACTATCTTCACTCCTTCTACCATCCTCTTACTAGTTATCATCAATTTCTTGGTTGGTTTACACAAGCCTACTAAACTAGTTTATGTGATTCCACCCTTTTAACTCATCAGGCTATCCTCATATCCCTCCCCTACACAGAAATCCTCAGTGACTTCTCATCTCTTTCAGAAGAAAGCCTAAGTATTTATTGGAACCTTCAAGTCTCTATGATCTGTACCATGAGTTGCCTGGCACACTCCCACTTCAGGACCACTGACTTTGCAGCTAGTTGCCTCTACCTGATATATTCTGTACCCAGATACCCTCATTTCCTTCAAGTTTGTATTCAAGTGTCATCTTCTCAGTGAGGAAACCTAACATGACACATCAACCACTTCACCCCACCCTTGAGATTTCCTATATCACGTCCCTGCTTTCTTTCTTCTATTGTAGGACTTCTTGCTATCTAACATAATAGATGCTGTATTTCTCTTCTTTGTTATCTCTCTCCCTCATTAGAATATATGCTCAATAAAGAGAAATTTTCATCTTTTTCTTCCTGCTACATCCTCAGCGCCTAGAACAGTCACAAGTACATAGTAGGTGTTCAGTAATTATCTGCTGAATGAACAAATGCACTCCTGTAAAAAGCAAGGCTTCCCAGTCACAGTAATAGTCGGCATGCCAAATGTCATGAATGACAGCAACTCATTTATTCATACTCTGAAAATCAACACCTAAAATGACTTTACAGAGGGCTAGAGAGCTGAAGAACAGCTATGGTATACAATAACATAGTCATATTTTCTCAAGCCTAAAAGGAAGCATCTACGATCTTCCCTTCAAAATTTAGGAATAAATTATGGCCTGATTTAATATATTAAAGGGACTCGGGGAGATCACATTGCTGTTATTGTTGATACATAAAAAAAAAAAAAGTAAGCAATATTGTCTGAAACCATACTGTTCCTCCTCTAAGTTTTCCACTAGAATATTCAATTCCAGTCTCTGAGGCTGCATATAAAACTTTCCTTATGTTTAAACAAAAAATAAGCTGAATATCATACTACTATGCACCTGAGTATCTATTATCTAAAAGATCTTGGGTATTTTATAAACATCAATCAATGCTGGGCAGAGAAAGCTAAGAGAGACTAGGCAATTAGATACTGTGAAAAAATGGAGGCAATCAGAAGAAACACAGTGGTGGCAGTGACACAAGCTAAGCAGGAGGTATGGATAATCTGGGTAAGTGCCATGGAAAAATAAATATCATGATTGGACTTGAGGCAAATGGAAACAGTTCAAATTGGCTTCGTACAGTACTCTGTGGAACATATGATGTCCATATGTCCATTACCAACAAACTGAAACATGGAAAATAACAAAAGCCAATGCTGTGATGGCTATAAGAACACACCCAATGCCAGTCTCTACCACACCACAGCAGCATAACTTACTACAGCTGCCAGGTAAACTGGCTAAGAAGTCAGAAGCAATAAGACAAGGGGGAAGGCCTAACTATAAACTTTTCCTTCCCGACAGAAAAAGAGCTGGGATCTACACAGAATACAGAAGGTGGCCACAATAAAGGCTGAAAAGTATACATTTTTTAATGAAATTGTTTTTGCTACAGACAGTTGCTGAAAGTATAAAATACTTTAGAATTAAAGAGGTCAGCATTTTATCCAAAACTATAAGTGATTTAAAATCCAAAAAACTAAATAAAATAAGTGGAGTGATGTGTTAAAAACAGTAACAGGACGGAATAACAAGTTTAAAAAATTGTAAACGTGACCTTTCAAGTTTGAAATACATAATAGAGAATTAAAACAAACGGACCAAAAGATGTGCAGGGAATCCATTATGTTTTTTATCAGTGCTAAGAAGTCTCCCAAATTTTCTTTCCATATTCTCTAATCCCCAAACTGATTCATCTTTAGGACACAACCATAGTTGATATGAAAGAAGTAGTGCTTATGCAAATGTCATAAAGGACAAATTTACACAGCAAACCCAAACCTATAAAAACCTATAAAAAGCAATGCTAACATCTTAGAGCCTATTTGGTGGTCCTGATCTTTTCAACCAATCAAAACCAGACATTCCCAGCCAGGTGAACTACATAAAAATAACCTCAGCTCTAATTCAGAAATATATTGGTTGCCACTCACTGAAACTACATAGTAATAAAACCCAGCAGTTAAAAATACATAACTATTTTATAGTAAATATCAATGTCATTCCTGTTTCAACCTGACTTCCCATTCTACCCCCAAACCCCCAAACTTGAAACCAAGTACAATTTCTTGAGTAGCTGGAGTGTGGTTAAGGAAAGGAAGCTATGCTTGTTTGTATGGAATCTGCCATTTCCTCCCTGCCAAAACACTTGTTTAAAAAGTCATGTAATATTTCTATTAAATTGTAAATGCAGCCGACAAGGAAATGGCCTACTGGCAGTGTATTACCTTTGTGGCAGTGCCAACGGGCCTACAGCAAAATAGTGCACATGATAATTTCAACATGCATTCCCAAGTAACAAAATTGTGCTTTACATAAATACCACAGAACCTGAGCAAGATCCAGAAAAAGCAATGAAAATTTGCCCAAGCTTTCATGCTTGCCTATATCAATTGTATGTCATAACTAAAGCAAAATAGAAAAGCATCTACATATGTCCAGGAAGCTTGTGAAGTTAGATCATATAACCCTGGGAAAACTATTGCAACTTAAATCTGTGTATTTCTTGTTAACCACTGTAACAACTCACTAATAAAAATTAAGAAAAACTGTGGGTATCAAATGAACCAAAATGCACTAACTACATACAAGTCCTTAAAGACCATAATGCAACCTATTAACAGGAACATATGTTCAGTGTAAGCCACAATTGTTATGTTAAATTGCTTCTTCCTTTGATATCACTCATTTGATCACAGAATTTAAGAGATTTCACAAACCTTCCAATTAAAATGGTGACCTTCAGTTTATAAGTCACTTACTACAATGCTTATAAAGTTACCTCTGATCATTTATCCCTTACCTTTCAATATATAGCACAACTACATGTAATTATGCTATTTAAATTATCCCAGATGCAATGAAGATGATTCTATTTATGTAAAAGTTATCCTGAAAACAAAGTTAGTATAAAAATCTAATCTGTAATCAATATAGTCCTCTAGGACAGCTGAAGAATTCTATTTTGCAGGAATTTAACTAAAATACATATATTTTAAGTCAGTTATAACTTATCTATCTTCATTTTTTAAAATATGTCTGTTCAGCCATAATTTTGAAAGTTAAATTTGCTGATAGCATTTTCTCCATTTCTCCAAAAATATGAACTTTTAAAATATTATACCCTTGAATTACAGAGTCAACACCTGCCTTCACGTATCTCCTAACCTCCCAACACACACACACACACACACACACACACACACACACACACACACACACACACACACACACCTACATATTTATGTCTTCTAAAATTAATGCTAGCTTAGGTCTCTAGCCTAAATGGTTTCTCTGACTGGTTTCAAAACAAAACAAAACTCTCTATGACCAATATAACTGCTTTTCAGACATAAGTCTTCAATAAGGCTTGGCAATTATGTTCCCATTAGCAAAACAAAACTACTGTCCAGAGGCCAATGCTAAGGGTGCTAAGTCTTTCTGATTTCCTTCAACAAAGAAACAGGATCTAAAGTACCAAAAAAAGGATAACAATTTAAAATTTAAATTTTAAATAAATAAACTGTGCTTAGTAAAAGTTTAAAAGGCAAGCTATAAGTAATGATAAACCTTTCAAGTTGTATTTGATTAGCATTTACTTAGTTTCATTTTTTAATTTATTTCACTGACTCTTATTCTAAGTTATAAGAACAACATTTATTATTGTAAGGAAGTAGAATCTGAGCCTGCCAGATTTCAGTATTTACACCAGAGAAGTATCTTTGAGATAGGAAATGGAATCGAGCACATATTCAACAAAAATATTTATTGGATGCTCTCATATATAAGTCATTCTGCTAGGTTCAATTAGACACACAAAGATGAAACATACTTGCATTTAAAACTGAAGTCTAGGAGGGGCAAGAGGACAATTACCTAACAGCTATGATAATACAGAGTTAGTTAAAAAGTACCAGAAGACAGTCATAGAAAAGGTGACATGAGAATTCAGAGAAATAAAAGATTTCTTTAGTCAGTGATCAGGAAATCTGGACAGTAACGAGACATACCTAAAACTAACCTTTCTAGAAATAAATGAGTATGGTCGGGGGGAGGAATCATATACAGATCTGTTTACAGATCTGTTTACTGGTTCCACATTAAACAGTGATATGCTATGATAAATAGTAAACAAAATCATATCCTAAATATACAATATAACAAGAAACTCACTTGAGAGGCATTGATATTACTATTGCAAACCACAGTTCTGAATCTTTTTGGGTCACTGGAAAATTATGAACTTGCAGCAGAAAAATACACACCTGAACAAATATCGGTATTTAAGTGCAATTTCAGGGGGTCCACTAACACTATGAACTCCCTGCCCTAGAAAAAAAAGTTCACTCTATGCTCTTACAAATCATGGCTTCCATGAATGAGCTAGTATATAGTGAAAATGAAGAAGAAACCAGCAGTCTACCCTGAGGTTAGAAAAGAGGATCCACATGTACCTCTGCCCTCATGGGCTCCTTACATCTACATGGTTTCCAGTAGAGGCTGCAAAGGTCATCTCAGCAAGGGCTTAAAAGCTTTCTGGAACCTACCCTGGCTGGCAATAAACTCCTTTGGGTACTGTGTAAGACCCCCAATACCTCCAACCCTACTAGATACCCTAAAATAAAGCCAGGTGATGATAAAGTAACTGTCTGAGCCTTTCCAAAGCCAAAAGCTCCTTAAGTGACAATGGTAAATATTCTTATATAGCACCTTCCGCAAGAACTTGAACTTATAGTCTCAATATGAGACTTGAAAGTTAATTTAATAATGCTACCAAATATTTCTATAGTATTTAATACTTTACATGTATTGCTCATTTACATTATCTTTATCTGATCTTCACAATTAACTCTGGGAAGTGGAGAGATGAGAGTCCATTACAACTAATCACAGATAACAAAACTCATCAGGACTTACAAGTCCTGAACACCAGGTCATACCCACTACTATGTGGCAACAATGGAAGCATTATGACATTGGAAGAATTCATATTTCCAAAACCTGGTACAGTGATTCTTGCTCTATAAATACAAGTTACAATCCAGTTCTGGGTCATAAAATCAATGTAATGGATTTGGACTACCTATTTTTTTAATGAAAGGAGGAAGTAGAAGAGAAGACCCATACAACTGAAACAAACTGTACATAAACCAGTATTTACCTATGCATGTGCAAAATGGGTCACAATGCAAAATACATTTTATACTATGGATCACAGTCAAAGATAAGTGTCAAATGTAAATGCCATCTTTTAATGATTAATAAATCAATTTAAATTGTGTACTCTAAGCGCTCCTATACAAATACAGAGAAATACTGCCTTTGTCAGTATCCTATATTAAAATCTTAAAAAGATGGATTCTCACATAATTCTTTCTCAATAATTCTTTCCAGTATAATTCTATCGCAGCGATTCCTTCTCTCAGCAATGCTTAATGTAAACATGTCCCCAAAACTACAATTCATATTCATGTAATTCGTATGTCAGTAGGAAAATGATGATTGCTTCCTCAACAGTCACCGAACCCTTCGTATTTACAGAGCACTTGGCAACACAACACCAACAGCAAGATTTGAATTTAAATTAACAGTGGGACTTTGTCCTCCCTGTGAAGGAGGATGATCCCAGCAGGCCCAACCAAGAGAAGCTGAGATCTGCTTATTCTGTTCTCCTTGCTTCTTCATCTCTTCAATTATTCTTGAAGACTGGACAGAAATATGTTGAAAGTGTCACTGTAATAAACCTTAATCCCCAATTTAGGGGCTGGAATGCCTGGTACTCCCACACGGATAGGACCACAAGGCAGAAGAACTTGAACTTTTAAACAGAGTGGAAAACTATATGTCCTGGAAGTAGGACTGAAATTCTCCAATGATCCAATTTGCCCCATTCCTCCAGATCCTTGGCTATTTCTAATCTGAAAGTAGGGTTCATACTTCAGTAAAGTATCACATAATCAGGCAGAAAAATGTAGGGAACAGACAGGGAGGAAGAAAGGAAATGTGAAACGAAAGAAAAGCACAACAGAGGTGGGGAAGGGACTGTGTGAGCATTCGAGTGCATGCACTGTCAGGGACAGAGAACAGCCGGTGCAAGTAACGGCAACAGTGAGGAAAAAAAGATGAGGATGAGCTCAAAGGAGAAAAGCAAGCCCTGTATGTAATGACAAACAATAAAACTCTTCTTTATAGTCATATGATCCTATATAATTTGTAATACGTGAATCAAAGTGGTTACAGTATACTCTAAACAAATAAATGTATTTACCTACTCCCTCCTCTCCCCCAACCCCAGAAAGCTAAATAATTCTAACATTAGAATGCTAGTTCCACTGGACCAGAAGTTCCAAGAGAACAGGAAACATGCCTGTGCTGTTTACCTCTACATCCTCAAAGTCCAACCAGCAAATGATAAATGTGCACTAAAGATCTGTAGAAGGAAATAAAGGGGAACAGAAATAAAAGAATACAGGAAGAAAATCCTAGGGTACTTTCCTTCAAAAATCAAACACCCATACTTAGATGACAGTTTCTCTGACACAAAATAAGCAATGTAGTATAGCAGAAATACTCTCCAACTGATCCAAAAGTCGAATTCCCTGTCTCCACATTAGAACAAGCATCTCTTTATATTTCAACATTAATACCAAATCAAAAATATTTTAGTATTAATGATTACATTTTGTATTACTGGTAAAATGGGTATGTCCCACCACAAAAAATATACACAATTACATGGCAGATAAATTTAAAAAGTGTTATTCTCATTACTAAAGGAATCATTAAAAATTATTTTAAAAAAATTCAGAGAACTTTAAATGCTGATTTGCACCTATTAAATATTTACACACCTTCTTCAGAACACACCTACTGCATAAAGCAAAGTAATATATACAATTAAATACAAGTAAACAATCCCCTACTTGTAGACTAGTGGGTCACTGGCATATAAAGAGGAAGGGAAAACCATTTTGACTCAAAGACCTCCCAATGGACTAATTATAAAGGAAGAATTACAAAGGCACTTAGAGTATCAGACTTGGGGTGCAAAGAATGATGGGGCACAGCTAGAAGGGTAATAAACAGAGGCAGTAAAAAGTCAAAGGACCAGGAAATCTCAGTCAGCAAATAGAAAAAAAGTAGAATACTTGAGAAAAGTCAATAAAAATGAGAAAAGAAACTCAACAACAACAAAAAAACAACCCAATTAACAGATATTTCTTCAAAGACATACATACCGATGGAAAAATGCTCAACATCATTAGTTGTTTGGGAAATGCAAATCAAAACTATAATGAGATAGCCACTCACACCCATCAGGATGACTATTACCAAAAAGACAGAAAATAAGTGTTGGAAAGAATGTGGAGAAACTGGAACCGTGTACACTGCTGGTAGGAATGTAAAATGGTACAGCTACTGGGAAACAACAGCATGGAGGTTCCCACCCCCAAATTATACATAAACAATATCATCTAGCAATCCAAGTTCTGGGTATATACCCCTAAGAATTAAAAGCAGAGTCTTGGGACACCTCGGTGGCTCAGTCAGTTAAGTGTCCAACTCTTGGTTTCGGCTCAGGTCCTGATCTCAGGGTCCTGAGATCAAGCCCCGTGTCAGGCTCCGAGCTTAGCGTGGAGTCTGCTTATCCCTCTCCCTCTGCTCTTCCCCCTGCGCGCTCTCTCTCTCGAATAAATAACATTTTAAAAAAAAAAAAAAGCAGAGTCTCAATGAAATAAGTGTACACCCATGTTCACAGTAGCACTATACATAATAGCCAAAATTGGGAAGCAACCCAAGTGTCAGTCAATGGATGAATAAACAAAGTGAGGTATACGTACAATAGGCTATTATTCAGCTTTAAAAAGAAAAGAAATTCTGACATATGGTACAACATGAATGCACCTCTAAAACATTATGCTAAGTGAAAGAAGTCAGACACAAAAGGACAAATATTGTATGATCCCACCTATATGAGGTGCTTAGAACAGTCAAACTCATAGAGACTGAAAGTGGAATGGTGGTTACAAAACGTAGAGAGGAGATAATAAAGAATTATTGTTTAATGGGCACAGAGTTTCAGTTTGGGATGATAAAAATTTCTGAAAGTGGATAGTGTGATGGTTGCACAACAACGTGAGTATACTTAATGCCACTGAACTGTATACTTAAAAATGGTTAAAATGATAAATTTCATGTTGTGCATATTTTACCACAATAAAAAAATAAGACAGAGATATGTCCTAATATTAGTCACTATTAATCTTAAACTGTATATAATTTATTTTTTTATTTAAATTCAATTAGCCAACATATAGTACATCATTAGTTTCAGATGTAGTGTTCAATAATTCATCAGTTGCGTATAACACCCAGTGCTCATCACATCACGTGCCCTCCTTAATTCAGAAGGACAGAATAGATTATGGAAGGTATAACGGCTGAAAGGCAGCCCCCCAAAAGATGTATCCATGTCCTAATCCCCAGAACTTCTGAATGTGACCTCATTTGGGAAAAAAACGGTCTTTGCAGATCTTGAAAGGAGGCTATCACCCTGGATTATCCATGTGGTCCCTAAAACCGATGGCAAGTGTCCTTTTAAGAGAAAGGCGAGGAAAATTTGAGAAGGTAATTGAAGATGCAGACAGAGATGGAATAATGCAGCTACCATCCAAGAATGTCAAGGATTGCCAGCAGCCACCAAATGCTGGAAGAGGTGAAGAATGGATTCTCCATTAGGGCCTCAGGAGGGAGTGCAACTCTGTCAACACCTTGATTTCAGACTTCTGGCCTCCAGAATTGCGAGAAAATAAATTTCTGTTGTTTAAAGCTACCGAATTTGTGGTAATTTGTTACGACAGCCCTAAGAATCTACTACGGGGGTAAAAAGATAAGAAGTAAAGAAGTGGGCCTTATAATCACAGAAGATGTCATTCAAGCCAAAATTTAGCTATGAAAACCAAGAGAAAAAGAGGATACCTGGGCTTCACCACTAAGCCACAGCAGTCCCTGGCCACATGAGGTGCCCGAACACTAGTGCTGAGGGCAAGGTGCTGAAGCCAGCCCCCTACCTCATGCAGGGCAGGGCAGGAGCGAGGTTTGCTTCCAGGTTTCTGGCCCAGGGAAAGGGGAATCCGGGCCAGCATGTCCACAGGTCAGGCCACAGAGAAAGGCTGTACCCTGCTCTAAGGGTACAGGCTCTAAGAAAGAGGCTTTCACCCAGGATGTTCCTACAAGTGAATATTAATTCTGTGAATTAATACCCACATATTCCCTCATCCACTCCCAGACAAAATAAAGATACTTGTCTTTTGCCCTACGTGTTAAATGCCTTTTGAGGACTCTTCCAAGAGGCAGTGCACGCACACACACGAGGACAGGCCAGGTGTCTCCCAAGACCGACACAGTAGGGACAGGGAGATGGAAGATGTGTAAACATGCTGAGTGTGGTATTAGTCCACTAACACAGTCTTCCAGAACTTCTCAGCCAAATCTTACCGTTAATTGGGCAGGAAGGAGGTCATTGATTCAGTTCTATTTAATAAAAAATGGATAACTCAGTTTTCACTCCTTAGACATGGATATAATGCCTTCTTTTTATAAAAGCCTCATTCTTTTTTTTTTTTTTTTTTTAAAGAAATCTTGTTGGATTAGGAGTACACTTGGTTGTGAAAGGAGCAGCACCCACGTGATTTGAGATAGGGGAAAGCTACTGTGTGTTTTCATTTTTTAATATGCAGTATAGCGATTTTTTTTTTCCTAATGTCTGTGTTTACTTAGCATGTACTGGAGCATTTATTTCACTTATTAAAATGCACTGTTTCCCCAAAAGGGATGAGGGTGAAGAGGCTAGTTGGAAAAAAACAGCAAGGTTAAGGAAAAAGTTCTTCAGGAAAGAAAGATAATATCATTTTCAAAAACATTCATCAAAAATATCTTTTCCATGTTGAAAATATCTACAGGGTTCTTTTCTTCATAAGTGATGTGAGGATATATACAGAGAGACAGCAGAGATCTTTTTTTAGTGTAAAGGAACTCCTACTTTACTCTTAAACAGAGATTGTCAAGCTGTATATAAGTTGAATTTCCAGAAAATTGCCATTTACATGCCTCCAAATGTCTCAAGTCATATTTGACATAAATCTTCCCAAAATACACAATATATTTCTACATCTTATTTTTTAAAGGCAATAAACATTCATATTATATTGTGCAGAAGTAAAATTCTTAGTCTCATTTTATTTTCTTTCCTTCAGTTGATGCCAAGCAATCATCAGTCACAAAGCCGGCTATCTCAAACAGTCCTTAGTCTGACTGAAACACTTCTGTCCTTACCCCTTTCACCACGCTAGGTAATGTGTAATCAAACACAAAAGCTTGTAAAACAAAAGAAAACAAAACAAAAACTGTATTTAAAAGAATCAATAGGGTCTTAGTGATGTCTAAGAAACAATGTGCCTGGGTTTGATGGCAGGGTACAGGGATAGATATTTAGAAAAATGATACTATTCACTCATTTCCTGATTTTTTTTTTTTTTGGTAATTTTATTTCTTATAGAGCTGAGAAAGGGGCAGATCTCCAAAAAAGTGTGTGGTTAACTGAATTCAAAATTATATTATCTATTATTTATTATACATAGTTCTATTTAACTGACCAAAATTAATTCAGTATCTTCATATTTAAACTTTTAAAATAAATTGGGTTTCGATAAAACTTGTTTAACATTTTGAGCAGATTTACCTCCATTTGTCATTATTCCTTAATCTATGTCATTACTCAATCTATTTTAACCTATTAGCTGTATGTAAATTTATAAGCACATTCTCATGCCCCCGCTTACACAGCTTTACATGTTTTAATGTGTATTTCATCATTGCCTTTTACTAGACAGATAATTATTACTCTCGCCACAGCAAAGATATAGTTTGCATACACTACAAGTTTCTCTTAAAAAAAAGAGAGAGAAAGCTGTATAAAAACTGTAAAATTTAGTTTATATCATTTGCCATCAAACAAATCCAGTGTTTTTTTGTTTTTTTTAATTTTATTTATTTATTTCAGAGAGAGAGAGAATGAGAGATAGAAAGCACGAGAGGGAAGAGGGTCAGAGGGAGAAGCTGACTCCCTGCCAAGCAGGGAGCCCGATGTGGGACCCGATCCCGGGACTCCAGGATCATGACCCGAGCCGAAGGCAGTCGCTTAACCAACTGAGCCACCCAGGCACCCAAATCCAGTGTTTTTAATAGCCCTTTCCTCCTTGAATATTTATATCCCAAATACCTCTGACTCTCTCTGAGGAATGATTAAAGAAAGTATCAATCTTTGATAAATGATAAACTAAAACAAATGACCTCAGCCTTAACACTTTCAAAAGATCCATTTTCAATTCACAGCCAAGTTCCAATTTAAGCACTTCCATTTTCTAATGACACTCAAAACATATGTCCTACAAAAAGCTTAATCAGTGAAAAACCACCATATTAATTTGTGACTATTTAGACAGGAACAACCCCATTCTAAATTATCCAAGCCTGATGCATATCATCTTGACCCTAATTCTTGCTGGCCAAGCAAGCATAGGTCCAGGGCAAGCCTGGGCATACCAGAAGGATGGTGTATCTGAGAACAGGACTAGGAAACCAAGCCCCAGTTCACTCAGTCTAGGAGTCAACTTCGTTGTTCTGGGGCTGTTTCTATAACATACGTCTAGAGGGCAGGCATAGTGAGAAGGGCTACAACCTTGTAAAACCGGCCAGAGAGAATTTCAGAAGGACTAGGATGTAAAGGCTAGGGAAGCTGGCCCACCACACCCTAACTTAGCCTCCTATTCCAGAGAGCCATCTATATGCAGTAAATCATAGAATATCCTTTACTTAAAAAAACTAGCATTCTTTGCCTCCATCTGTTGTAGTGGTCTTTCCATCATTCCTATCTTCATTCCACTGTGACAACTTTGTAAACTATTGGTTATCTCATAAGCTACAGTGCTACCAAAAAAAAAAAAAAATAGGAGTGGAACATAAAAAATTCTACCATATTGAAGTGCCTGGGTGGTTCAGTCGGCTAAGCGTTCGACTTTGATTTCAGCTCAGGTCATGATCTCAGGGTTGTGAGCTCGAGCCCTGCATTGGGCTCTGTGCTGGGTGTGGAGCCTGCTAAGATTCTCTCTCTCTCTCTCTCCCCACCCCCACCCGCCCTTCTCCCCTATCAACTCATGCATGCACTCTCTCTCTAAAAAAAAAAAAAAATTTTGTCCATATTTCTTCCCACTGAAAAATTTAGAAGGTTCGTATTTTAAATTAATAATTATGAGATTAAAATGTTGGCACATTTTTAATTTTGCTAGCCACTCCATTTGCATACAGTTGACATATAAACACAAAAGATACTTCCTTTTTGCCAAGGCAAGAAATGGACTAGCCCAAGTTCATATCTTAGTTCTGCCACTTCTAAGCTGTGTCATCTTAATAAAAAACATAATTCTTTAAATATCCATTTCAGCCAATCCACTCATTAAAATAGAGATTGAAACATTTATTTTACAGAGTGGTTAAAATAAGAAAATTATTTAATTAAAAAAAAAACTTCACTATTTCACTCACTAATCAGAATTTCATATACTAACAGCTCTCCCATACCTTAACTACCACTTTATTGGCTCGCTAACCTCACTGAAAAGACTGAGATTCTGAAATAATTGCTTTGCGGGAGGCTCCGGCACCAGAATTTTTTCAAAGCTCAACAGGTACCTGCTATGCAGCAAGAGTGAAGAACGCTGTCTAGCTCCCTTACCTTATACCCTCTCCCCTCTTTCCAGGCTAGACCCCCTTGGTAACCACCTGAACAAGTCTCTCGACAGCATCCTTAAATGCCCGGTAGCTCTGTCGTTCCAAGAAACTCATTCATTTAGACCCAAACCTGAGATCAAGGCCGTAAGGCGCTGCACTCCGCTGCTGAGCATTGCTAAAGCAAGGCTTGAGCAAAGAATCACATTGGTGACAACACAATTCTCACGTTCCAACTTTAGCTGAATCCTCAACAATCTGTTTTTCTCTCTTGGACAGCTCTTTCTTTTCTCCTCAACCTGACCTCCCACCAAACTAATCTAAGCCCTGGTGAAGCAGGAAATATTATTAATTTTATTAAAATTCCACTCTTGAATGCATATCTTTTTAATATTCTCTGTGACAAAATGAGAAATACACACAAAGCACCTGCCCTGCACACAGAAGAACAAGGATTATCTCAAGGAAAAACACTTGTGTGACTGAACAGCAAGCTAAACAAGCTGCAACTCTTTTTTCAAGGAACACCATTTTTACCTGAAGGAATAACTGACAGAAAAACTATGGCTATTCAGACTGGGGCATTTGATTGACATTCTCTCAAAAATGAACCAAGTGAACCTGTCATTTCAAAGAAAACTATCATACTTGTTGCCAATGATAAAATCTGAGCTTTCAAGTGAAAATTCAAATTTTGGAAAACTTGTATCTGTCACATGATCTCAAGAGTTTCCCAATACCTGCAGTTTATACTTGACTTTGTATAAAGCAGTGCAGAAACATGAGAAAGGCTAAATAATTGTAACATAATTTAAATAGAAACCTAAAACCTTGCTGTGTTTGGAAATGCACAAGGTAACATTTGATAAACTGTCCAAAGAATTACAGGGCTAAAAAACGCCTATATACAAGTTGTGAGGAAAGAATGAAATTTACTTAGGGGCGCCTGGGTGGCTCAGTTGGGTAAGCATCCAACTCTTGATTTCGGCTCAGGTTATGATCTCAGGGTGGTGAGATTGAGTTCCACATTGGGCTCCACACTCAGCGCAGAATCTGCTTCAGCTTCTCTCCATCTCCCTCTGTCCCATCCCCCTCTCCCTCTCTAAATAAATAATAAAATCTTTAAAACAGAAATTTACTTAGGTGGTAGCTACCAAGGAAGGCTTTATATAGAAATAATATCTGACCTGAGACTTGAATGAGTAGGATTGAGACTGGTAGAAAAAAGTGAGATAGAAAGATGCTGATGGATAGAAAAATAGATAGATGATTGATAGGTACGTAGGTAGATAGATAGAATTTCAAAGAAAAATACTATCTTCAAGTGTATTTTTACTATTTCATATGTGTGAATTTAAACTGTCAAGTGATATTTTAAGATCCTGGAAGTTGGGAACCACATACTACAATTCCTTACTACCTATTTGAGAGACTACTTCAGGGTCAAATTTAATATGTTGATCTATGAGGTTGGGAAAATAAGATCTACACACAAGGAAGAAGCAGAAGAGTAATAATCTAAGACCTGGGTTAAATCCCAGCTCTGGCACTTGCCTAGGATGCCTTGGATAATTGAGTTAACCTCACTAATTCAAATTCAAATACACCTAGTTTGAGGATCACCTTAAAATATTATAACTTAAAGTACCAAAGATAAGTAATAATCAGAGAAGAAATGAGAATTTGTGTTGCTGGTTTTATGTTAACCTTATGATTTTTCATGTAATTTTGCAAACACACAATTCATGTCATTTTTATTTTTTACTTTAGCTAAAGTAATTTATATACACAAGGAAGATGATACATATTATACGCAATTGTATTACTCAGAATTCTCTATAAAATGGCAGGCAGATTATTAAATATTTTCAGTAGAGTACACTGTTGCTTATATTACTGAAATTCAATCCACAATAGAATTGTATTATCAGAAATAATTCCAATTTATTCTTCTTCAGATGTTCCAAAATACTGCATTCTCTTTCCTCCCATCTATTTACTTAACACATTTCTCCTGTCCTCCTGACACCATCTTCTCTTCTCCACACACACACACACACACACACACACACACACACACACACACACACACACACACACACACACACACTACCTCTCTCTCTCTTTTCTTTCTCCTTCTTGAGGAGGCTCCAGCCACTAGGGGGCAATAAGTTCACAAAGACAGATGTCCTTATCTATAATGAATTGAGATTCACCACTAAGAAAACTAAAAACTCTATATATCATCACAAACCCTGAAGCAGAGGCAATTGGACTTGAATATGGAAGTTACATATTTCAAACTCAAAAAAATCATCCTGGAAAAAGGAGTTCATAGAAGTATATAATAATGCTCAAAAAAGGAATTCTATTTTTCTCACCAAGTACCAACCGAAGGAATAAGATTAATTTGCCTACAGGTATGCAGCAATATTAGAAGTCAGGCTTTTTAAACACAAGCTTCAGATGAGAAAAGAAAAAAAGGAAAACAAAAACACAGAAAGGCAGAATTTGCAGAGTAGGTAGAAAAGTGAGAATTGATTTTTTCCAAGGTCTCCACAGCCACACTGAGAAAATGACGGATAAACTGAAGAATATAGTGACTTTCTTCTATTGAAAAGCAAAGGGAAATTTACAGGTATATTTTTGGGGGAGGAAAACAGAGTGTAAAGAGAAATATAGCCTTCACTTCTTTTCTCACAATTGAGGATGTGGGAGGAAAAAAGTAACATCACTAACCTCTGACAGATAATTTTATTATTTTTTGCACAGAACCAAAGTTCAAATCAACTTACTTAATTTACTTTATATTTATTTATTTACACTGACATTACAAAACTGCCACTTATATAACGTTTTTAGCAAACGATCATTTTCTTACCCTCATGGGATGTATATCAGCATATGGAGGTTTTCCTTCAGCCATTTCTATAGAAGTAATGCCAAGGGACCAGATGTCAGCCACACAGTTATAGCCTATTTCTTGAATTACTTCAGGAGCCATCCAAAACGGAGTTCCTATCACAGTATTGCGTTTTGCCATTGTATCCTGCAAAAACATTACAATGACATAAATAAATACTACTACAAAAACACTAAGGGACTCTGTTTGCCAACATGGTCATTGAACTGTATAGTGAAACCCTCAAATACTACAGATTATATAAAACATTGACTATTTTCCTCCAATTTCAACTGACAATGACATATTTAGGAATTCTGAATTCTGTAAAAAGCAAGAGTCCACAAGTAACTTATCTCCACCTTCATTAAAGACAGTCATTAAAAATAGTACTGTAACAATTGAAGCTACAGAAATGGATCAATGTAGCTTTCTTTTCTAAACATTTAAGCATTTCAATGACAACATTTTTTTCATATTCATTCAATGTCTCAAATTGTAAATAAAAATAATAAATAATACTGAAATTATGGCTCCTTCTCCCCAAGAACAATGTAGTTATGTATTTCTTCCCATCACCCCCTCCAAAAAGTTATCAACATTCAGGTACAATCAAACCTGGACATATATGCCACAAGTGGTTCCAAAATTATTACACTTACTGTTAACTGACCAGCCACTCCAAAATCGGCCAATTTTGCATGTCCTTCTGTATTGAGGAGAATATTTCCAGCTTTTATATCTCTGTGTATTTTTCTCATAAAGTGCAAATATTCTAGTCCTTTCAAAGTAGATTTAAGAATAGTTGCAATTTCATCTTCTGTTAACTGGAAAGAAATATTTTTAAAACTAGATTGAAAAACCATGCTAGATAAACTCTTACAAAAGAGCACTGGTGGCAAACACTTCTTTCTAATGACCATTAAACCTCTAGGAAAAGGCTAAAAAGATAACGAACTGTGAACTTCTTTTTCTTCACACATATTCTTTGTCACTCTTATGACACATTTTACTGATGAAGAATAATTTTCAGTATTAAATTCCTTTCTTTAAAATTATCAATGTCACTCTTAAAGCACATAACCTACCCCAAGAATCAACACGACCCTAAGAAATCACTATTTCCCACATCTTCGGACACTGAGGTAACAATATCACAGCTACCCGTCCTGAAAGTAAATTTAGACATTCTTCCCTATGATGTCACTAATTCTTGATGGAAATGAAAATCAACAGTTTTACGCAAAGGGAAGGAAACAAGGGTGGCTTGCCAAGAGTCTCCTGCATGAAGTGATTCTGCCCATACCTCTCCTCCTCTTCCAGCCAGGTCATCCTAAACCACCCAAATCCTGGGTTGCTGGCCCTGAGAAGGAGAACTCCAAAATAAAAATTCCAGAGAAAGACTAGGAAAACGGAAACACAAACAAAGGTTGTCAGGGGAGGGAAAAGGGGGGAGAAGGGAGAAAAGCAGCCGCGGCAAAAAGAAGGAAAAGAAACATTCTTAGTAGCTATGGCAATGGAGCCTGTGTTACCCGTACCAGCCATGGTGCTAATCATTTTGCATGCATTATAGCTCATTTATCCTTAAGACAACCCTACAACTGAGATCCTATTATTACCACCATCTGACAAATGAGAAAGTAACTGCAAAGAGGTTCAGTAAATTCCTCTGGTCACACACAAGATGGAACCAAGATGTGAGTTCTGTCTTAACTATATGCTTTTAACCACTATGTTATATGGCCTCTCTTGACAAACCTTGTTCAAGTGCCATCTATGAAAGCTTCTATTTTTGTTGAAAACACCCTCTTAGCTTTTTTGTTTTTTAAGATTTTATTTATTTATTTGACAGAGAGAGACAGTGAGAGAGGGAACACAAGCAGGGGGAGTGGGAGAGGGAGAAGGAGGATTCCCGCTGAGCAGGGAGCCCGATGCGGGGCTCGATCCCAGGACCCTGGGACCATGACCTGAGCCGAAGGTAGACACTTAACGATTGAGCCACCCAGGCGCCCCCACCCTCTTAGCTTTTAAATATATCCAAGTGATATTAGAAGTTCATAACAATAAATCTACTTTTGCTCTAAGCACAACGAGCAAATATAACCCAAGATAAGCTGATGGAAGGGGAAAGTTCCAATTTATACAAAGATAGAGGACACTACTCTGTATGAGAAGGAAAAAAAAGAAAGAAAATTCAAATACCCAACAATGGGATAATAGAAAGATAGAGGGGAAATTAAAAATATAAAAATATTATACTATAAAGCTGTAGTAATCAAAACAGTAAAACAATATGGTACTGGTGTAAAAACAGACACATATATCAATGGAACAAACATTAAGCCCAGCAATAAACCTAAATATTTATGGTCAATTAATCTACAACCAAGAACTCAAGAATGTACAATGGGAAAGAGACAGTCTTTTCAACAAATGGTACTAGGAAAACTGGACAGCTACATGCAAAAGAATGAAACTGGACCATTTTCTTACACCATACACAAAAATAAACTCAAAATGGATTAAAGACCTAAATGTGAGACCTGAAACCATAAAATTACTAGAAGAAAACACAGGCAATAATTTCTTTGACATCAGCCATAGAAACATTTCCCTAAATATGTTTCCTCTGGCAAGGGAAACAAAAGCAAAATTCAACTATTGGGACACATCAAAATAAAAAGGTTTTACACAGAAAAGGAGCCATAAACAAAACAAAAAGGCAAACTACTGAGGGAAAAATATATCTGCAAAACATACATCCAATAAGGGATTGCTATCCAAAATATATAAAGAACTTATACAACTCAACATACACACAAAAAAACAAATAATCCATTAAAAATGGGCAGAGCAGCTGAACTGACATTTTTCCAAAGACATACAGGTGGCTAACAGACATATGAAAAGATGCTCAACATCACTCATCATCAGGGAAATGCAAATTAAAACCACAATGAGACATCACTTTATACCTGTCAGAATGGCTAAAATCAAAAACACAAGAAATAGCAAGTGTTGGTAATGATGTGAAGTAAAAGGAACCCTCATACAATTGTTGGTGGGAATGCAAATTGATGCAACCACTGTGAAAAACAATACGGAGGGTCTTCAAAAAAATTAAAAATAGAATTACCATATGATACAATAATTCCACTACTGGGTATTTACCCAAAGAAAATGAAAACACTAATTCAAAAATATATATGCAGCCCTATGTTTATTGCAGCATCAAGTGTCCATTCATCTACACACACACACACACACACACACACACACACACACACACACACACACACACACACACACAGGAATATTATTCAGCCATAAAAAAGAATGAAATCTTGCCAACGGCAACAACATGGATGGACCTAAAGGGTATAATGTTAAGTGAAATAAGTCAGAGAAAGACAAATACCATATGATTTTACTCATGTGTGGAATTTAGGAAACAAATGAACAGGCAAAGAAAAAAAGAGACAAATGAACCAGACTCTCAAATATAGAGAACTGGTGGTTGTCACAGGGGATGTGGATGAGGGAGGGGATGAGTGAAATAGATAAAGGGGATTAACAGTACACTTATCTTGATCACTGAGAAATGTCAAGAATTATGGAATCATTATATTGCACACCTGAAACTAATATAACACTGTATGTTAATTATACTTGAATAATTATTCATATATATTTATACACACACACACATATATAAAGACTATGAAGGGGCACCTGGGTGGCACAGTTGGTTGAGTATCCAACTCTCAGTTCTGGCTCAGTTTGTGATCTCATGGTTGTGAGATCAAGCCCAGCATCAGGCTCCCTACTCAACGTGAAGTCTGCTTAAGACTCTCTCTCTCTCCCTCTCCCTCTGCCCCTCCCACCCCCCACATGTGCACCCTCTGTCTCTAAAATAAATAAATAAATCTTTAAAAAAACAAACAAAAAACTGCTTTCAGACTGTAGAATGTGAAAGTAATTACTGGAAGACGTTTGCTTCAACTACCACCAATGCCACAGTGGCTCATGTCTCATTAAGAAACAACTTCAGAACAACTGCATATTCACATGCAAAAAAAAAAAAATGAAGTTGGACTCCTACCTCACACCATATTTAAAAATTTACTCAAAATAGGTCAACAACCTAAATATGAGTTAAAACCATAAAACATAGGGGTAAATCTTCATGATTGTTGGTTTGGCAATGGATCATTAAGTATAATATCAAAAGTAAAGCAACAAGAGGAAAAATGATAAATTAGACTTCATCAAAATCAAAAATTTTGTGCATTAAAGAATATTAAGAAAGTGAAATGACAACCTACAAAATGGGAGAAAATATTTGCAAATCATACATCTGATAAGGGTCTAGTATCCAGAATATATAAATAACGCTTACAACTCAACAACAAAAAAAACCCCAATTTAAACATAGGCAAAGGACTTAAACAGACATTTCCCAAAAAAGACATATAAATGGCCATATATGAAAAGACAGATGTTCAATTGTCATCATCATTGGTCATTAGGAAATACAAATTAAAACCACAATGAGGTACCACTTCACACTCACTAGTATGGCTATAATAAAAAAAAAAAAAGAAGAAGAAGAAAGAAAACAACAGCACTGGCAAGGATGTGAAGAAACTGGAGCTCTTGGACACTGACAGTGAGAATGTAAAATAGTGCAGCTTCTGTGGAAAACAGTATTTCATTCCTCAAAAAGTTAAATAAAAAAAGTTAAAGACAAAATTACCATATGACCCAGCAATTCCATTCCTAGGTATATATTCAAAATAACTGAAAACTAGTACTCAAACAAATATACATACAGGAATGTCCATAATAATACTACTCACAATGGCCAAAAGGTTGAAACAACCCAAATGTCTATCAACAGATGAATGCAGGGGCACCTGGGTGGCTCAGTTGATTAAGTGTCTGCCTTCAGCTCGGGTCATGATCCCGGGGGCCTGGGATCAAGTCTCCAGTTGGACTCCCTGCTCAGCGGAGAGTCTGCTTCTCCCTCTGTCCCTCCCCCTGCTCATGCTCCCTCTCCCTCTCTCTCTCAAATAAATAAATAAAACCTTAAAAAAAAAACAGATGAATGGATAAAATATGGCATATACATACAGTGGAATATTATTCAGCCATAAAAAAGAATAAAGTACTGACACATGCTACAAAGTGGATGGACTTCAAAAACACTAAGTAAAAGAAGCCAGAACAAAAGGACACATTTATATGAAATATTCACAATAGGTAAATCCTTAGAGAAAGAAAGGATATTGGTGGTTGCCAGGGGCTAAAGCAGGGTAGGGAAAACAAGGTATAACCGCTTAATCGGTTTGGGGTGATGAAAATATTTTTAAACTAGACAGAGGTGGTGATTATATATGGTGAATACACTCAGACCATCGAATTGTTCACTTTAAAATGGCTAATTTTATGTTATGTGAATTTCATCTCCATTAAAAAAAAACCCTAACCATGTTAAAATTCCTAAACAAATTGGAAGACAGTTTACATTTATATGTAACACTAATATATATTGTTATAAATGTACATGTTTATTTGTACTTGAATAATGTGCTGGCTTTAGATAAGTTTGCTTTCTTTATAAAAGAAAGTAGGGGAGGGGAGGGGAGAGGAGGGGAGAGGAAGAAAGAAAGGAGGGAGGGAGGGAGAGAGGGAGGGCAGGAAGGAAGGAAGGGAGGGAGGGAGAAAAGAAACAAACAACCTTGACCTTCCCTAACCTCTGAAATGCCAACTTCCCCTCATCCTTTCCAAATTATAAGACGCTAAGATTACTCTAAACCATTTCTCAATCCTACACTCCTCAGTGGTAATGTAAGGATCTGACTTACTTGGTAAATCCACTCTAGTGCAAGATACCTGATCCAGAATGCCTTTTATTCATTCAATAAATATTTATCAAGCACCAACTACATGGCAGGAATTACACCAGTTGCTGGGGATACAACAATGAATACAACGAGAAGTGTACTTTCTCTCATGGAGCTTATATTCTACAAGGAAGGGATAATTTGATGATAACAGGAAATAGGGTAAGGCAGAAAACAGTGACAACTGCTATCAGAACAATAAAACAGAAAGCTACTGACTAAGAATAACTGAGAAAGGCTCTTTAGAGTAGCCATCAAAGAAGGCCTGAAAGACATTTTTGCTGAAGTCTCAAATGACATGAGAGAGCTAACCATGTAACTGGCTATCTGGGAATACAACATTCCACACAAAGGAAACAAGATTTTAAAAAAACATGATTCAGGAAAAAACCTCCCATATTTGAGTTCAAGAAAGAAGGCTCAAGTTTAGTGAGTCAGGAAGAGATGAGATCTGGGAGACATGCATGAGCCGGATCACCCAAGGCTTCACAGGCCATGGGTAAGGAGCCTGGATTATCTGAAAATTCTAGTACTACCAGGAATTTATTTTCTATCTTAGACCAGGTGGTCTAACGTAGGCACTATGTTCGAAAGTTGCACTGCCCAATACAGCAGCTCCCAAGCATGTGAAACATAGCTAACCCAAACTGAGTTATGTTATAAATATAAAATATACACCAAAGTTCAAAGCTTAGTACTAAGAAGAGAAGACAAAGTACCTCATTAATAATTTTTAAATTAATTATACCTTTAAATATTTATATACTAATATTATAAAATGTATTAATGTTGAACATAAGTTATTAATACTATTACAATAGTATTAGATATATTATTTAATATAACAATGGTGCTATATACTAATATATTTAATATATTACTAAAGTTAATTTCATCTATCACTTTTTTCTTTTTTAATGTGGCTACCAGGAAATTTTAAATTACATTTGTGGCTCATTTCACGTTTCTATTGGACAGCACTGCCCTGAGAAAGGGTCCACAAGAGCAGGGATCCTTCTTCTGTTCACTGATTATCCACAATGCTTGGAACCTGCCTGGCTATCGTTAGCACTTGATAAATAATAAAAGAATAGATACAACAGTCATAAAAAGAAAGGCAATACCACATAAATTAACGGTTTACAGCCAAGGTGGGAGAGTGGGAGGCAGGAGCGTCATTGAGGGCCACCACAATGTACCACTGCAGAAGGTGTGCAAGGTAGTGGTGCTGTCCTAGGTGCCTGGGTTTTTCCCCTCACCCCACTCCCGGTATAAAAATTAAAGAACTCGGGGGTGCTACAAAAGCAGCACCAGCCCGTAAAACTGTGTCATGTTTAATTACTTCAATGCTGACCTTTTCGGTTACCTAGACTTCAATTTTTATCCTCTTAACATTCCATTATTTCCGATCAACAAGTCGCTAATCCTTCATTAACTCTTTGATTTGTTATCTCCGCATCTGTACCCTACATTGCGGAGCTATACTAGAGAAAGTTCAGGATTAAACAGACTTGCTATACTTCAAGGTCTCAAGATCTGATTTCAGTGCTATAAAGAAACTGCCCCTAGACAAATTCACAGCAAGACTAAAGATCTGCCAAAGATATACTGATTCATGAACCGTCTAGCTTTGCAAGATGATTTCAAAGGTTCATTCCAACTCTATGATTCTATATTTACAAAAGATCTTCATAGTCGTAACAGAAATAAATTCACACTAAATCAGACATCCATTTTTTAATTCTCTTGACAAATATCTACTTCACTGACTTACACAGATTCTGTTAAAGGTGCCAGGTGTTGCAGGCGAAGACATGGACAGTCTCAGTCCTTATGAAGCTTCTAAGACTACCGAGGGCATGGCCTGTATTTGGCCCTGAATGATTAAAGGTGGAGAGGGCAGAACTGAATCAAATTGTATAAAATTTATAAAGGCCCTCTCTCATTAGGCTTTTCTCTCTTTGTAATTAACTCCTCCCCTTACTTCAGGGGTCACCTTATATCCTGCCCTAATCAAAAAATGACACAATATCCAATCATTCATACTAGTACATGGATACATCTTAAAGTTATCTGTGATACAGTATTATTTTAACAATCCAGTTGAATATTAAAGCTTGAATGAGGTATCTACACATTAGGCCTTTTAACTTCGATTATGAAATGAAAGGTTTCTATCCCTCAATAAAATCATTTAAACAACAATAAACAGTAACATTTTCTAGAACAGAGGTATAACACTGTCTTAAATTTTTATACTACTTTATGGTTATAAGGAGTATTTTATGAGTCTCACAACAACTCAATTAAGTAAACAGAAACACATCGTCCTTTTTTTAGATGAGGAAACAAATTCAGAGAAATAAAGTGGTCTGTCAGATATCATACAAATATTAAGTGGCAAAGCCCATGTCTTCCGGCTTACACAAACATGAATATATGAATTGGTTTCAATATAAGAAAACACGGAGTTGCAAGGCTTGCTCCAAGGATGATATTCAAAATATCTGACAATTAGTAAAGGCAGTGTCTAATCAAAAGTGTCACCAACCATAATACCAATGGTTAAATTAGGGATAGATACCAGCCATAAACAAGCAGTAAAACTGAACGCCTGCCTCATCCCAGCATTCAAATGTAGATTATTTTAAATGGTGTGCCTGCCAAACAAAACAAGTATACTGTTAATAAATTCTGCAAGGACACTCACTTGGCCTGAAAAGTAACCTTAACTGAGGACACTGTAAGTGGCTTAGTGAGTATTTTATTGAAACTATATGGAGCACTGGGTGTTGTACGAAAACAATGAATCATGGAACACTACATCAAAAACTAATGATGTACTGTATGGTGACTAACATAATAAAATCCAATTAAATTTAATTTAATTTAAAAAGTATACGCTTAATACCACTAAAACAAACCCATAGATCAATGATTTAAACATTTTTAAATGATTTAAATAAAAATAGAAGAAAATCAAAGTATCAAACCAGTAGGCAGAAAAGCAGTTTCTCATCAAAAAAAGCAAACAAAAAATATGAGAATTTATTAGCTTTGTCTACATAAAAACTACAAGCTTAGAAAACAGAAAAATATAGAAAATGTAGTAAGATATTTAGTGTATAGATTTAGAACATAAAGAGCTCACATAAATCTTTCAGAAAAACAATAAAACCCCACAAATAGGCAAAGAAATGAATATACAATTCACAAATATACAAAAACTAAAAATAAAGCTGTTAACATACACAGAAAATATTAAACTTCAGTTATTATCAAAGAAAAGCAAATTAAAACAATGAGGAATCAATTATAAAATTATCCCATATGGATCACAATGTTGCCGAGGATAAGAGCACATGTGTGGCAGACAGGAAGAATATTAAGCATGTGTGAAAGTGATCTAAGAATGCAGAAGTATTTTCCAAAAAGCCCTAGATATCACTCATTCACTGAAAAAAACATTTATTGAGCACCTGCTCTACATTGAATTTAAAAAATCTTTAACCTAACCTTTTGTGGCTCCAATCTAGCATGAAAGACAGACTTCAAAACTCAGAAACTATTATTAAAAAAACACTTTTCAAAGTGAAATGGGACCACAGTGGAGAGCAATTAACTAGGGAAGAAAGTGGAAGTGGCATTAAGATTAGGCTCTGAATAAAAACAGTAGCTCACCATCCAGAAAAAGGAAAGATTTCAAAAGAATAATTCAAATAATTAACTAAAGAATAGTATAATAGTTATGAAATGGCACTGAGAAATCAAGTAAGGCCTATTTTTTTCCCTTCTATTAAGATGAGAAAAATGGTTAAAAAAAAAAAAAGCGATGGGCCAAATTTCAGCCTTCTAAGTACCAAAATGCAGGTAAATCTCAGCAAATTTGAAGGAATAAATGTTTGCCTGGCCTCTTTTAAATAAATGTCAATGGTATCAAATGAACTGTGGATAAAAGCAGTATCAACATTTCACAAGCATTTTGTGGCACTAATAGAGAAGAATGAGATGGGAACTTGTGTTTATTTAATGGAAACTATACAATAGACCTTGAACAAAATGTTTATTTCATGTCCTTTACACACACTATTTTGTTAAAAAGAAGGGAAAGAAGGGAAAGAAGGAGGGCAAGAAGTCAAATAGTTGACAGTCATTTTCTTAAATAGCGTTTTGTTCTCAAACAACCTTTAAATATATGAAATTTCTTTTACATAAACATAGCCAGTTACCAAAGTGACTAGAATTCTATTTGGCAACAGAGGGAACTATTCCCATTACTATATAAAATTTAAAGTAGTATCATTTTCATTTCTATAATTAAAACTTTTCATCAGTTCAGATAGACCAGACTATATCCAGCTATTTCAAAATGGTCAGGTTTATTCTAAAAACACTTAAAACACACACACACACACACACACACACACACACACACACGGGAGAGAGGATCTTACTTTATACAGAAGGAGGTAACCAATGTAAGATTTCTGTTCTAAGATGGGAAACTCTTAGATCCATTCTCAAACCACAGCTGACACTTCATTTAGTGGTATCTGTCAAAATCCTTTCCAATGAAAAATTTTTATCAAGAGAGTACTTCATCTGTGGACTTAATTAGGTTATCTTTAACAATACAGGTTTAATTTTATTTCTATCGCTATATAACTGGGGCAATGTCATTTAAAATCATTTGAATCACATTTTATAGTCTATTTAAAAAAATAAATAAAGGAAGGTGAGAGAGATATAATAAACCATGAATAAAATACTCAATAATCAGGGGTGGAAATAAGACTTCTATAGCTGAGCTAATACACTAAAAGACGGAAGTCTACATCTGGTTTCAATACTGGTATGAATTCACTGGCAAATTTTAAAAGAATCTCATTGTACAAAAACAAAAAGATGGTTTTGATAGGCTTTAGTCTTCTGGTTGCTTTTGTTTCTAGAGTCATATGATTAGTATAATAATATGATACATTTAATATGTCACTGTGTATATGGTTTTGATAAAAATGCACCCACCAAATTGTCTCAAGGGCACATGCACAAGCTGTTTTAAAATATATATACTGCCTTAATGTTTTTATGTCAGTAAAAACAAATTCAAGTGAGCTTTTGTACATTCATACAAAATTAAGAATTTTAATTTTCTAAAAATGAATCTTGACAATCTTACCTAAACCCTACCACCTTTCGGACATAATTATTTATTTACATAAAATAATGCATTAGTTCTATATTTAGTACCTATGATCTATTAAGAAAATGAGAAAGAATGAGACATAGTTCCCCTTTCAAGGGCCATACAGACAGCTAAAAATATCTGATTATAAAATTTTAAGTTTCAACTTTCACAGTGACTTTTCATAAAGTCTTGAACACCATTTGATGAAAACTCACCAATGTAATCCTTACACGGTCTTTAAGTCCTGGATCAAATCTCGCCTCTTTCAAGAAATCACCCTATATTCCCCAAGTCAGGGTTTACCTCTCCAGTGGTGATATGATAACATCAACTAAATACCTTGCATTTACTGAGATTGAACTATGCTGGCCACATGACAGCTATCATTTCATTTAAGACCCCAACACAACTGTGGGAGGTAAGTACTAACAAGAATGTATTAAGGGCCTGTCATACTGCCCTTGCCTTCATGGTGCTCAAAATTTAAGTGGAAAGGCAAGGGCACAGGAACAAATGATTACAACATTAGGTAATGCAGGTAGCACCAGGGTTAGCTAGAGGGGCACTCCAGAACAGGAGTTCCGAAAGTGATCATGCATCACAACCAGTACTCTGAAAATAAAACCCAAACTGTATCATTTAACCCTCAAGTCCTTGTATCGTTCAAGCCCTGACAATCTCACCACACCATCTCCCTATGCCAAGAAGCCTTCACAGAGGAGGTAACTTTTGAGCTGACTCTTAAAGAATGAACAAAGTTTGTCAGGTGACCAAAGACGGAAGGAAATACTAGCTACGTGTAAAGGCAACGGGCATAAAAATATATGAAGTCCGGCACTAGTGAATGGTTCTTTGTGTCTGAAGTAACGTGTCTGGAAAAATGGTACAAAATGCAAAGGTAGGTTAGGGCCAAACTCTGCTCTACGTACCTGCAAATTTTTAAGTGGAAAGATGAAACGAACATATCTGACTCTTCAGAAAGAAAACTCTGATGGCAGACTCTCAGTCTACTAGTGTGGAAAGCTAGTGTGGGGAAGATAAATAATAAAATCACTTATAATAGTCATAGCACGGGGAGCAGCAGACATAGCAGCTAACAAGGACACAGCCTTGCTTTCAACTCCAATGGCGATTCCTGTGGTAGAATTAATAATGAACATCTTAAGCAAAATTAGACAAAAGCAAGGAAGATGAAGAAGAGTCAGAGCATGCAGGGAAGCAGGAAGGCATCGAAAGCAAAATCCATACTTCTTTCATAATCCAAGCTGAAACTGCCTCAGCACTAAAAAAAATCATATATGACTTAGGTAGAGCCTCTCAATCAAAAAAAAATTGTTATTAAAAATGAACTAGCCCTCTAACCCAGTAATGCCATTTCTCAGAATGTATCCAATGGACATAACAACATAAGTCTGCCAATACACAAATACAACAGTTCCTGCAGCTTTGATTATAACAACAAAAACAGAAAAACTGGAACTCATTTTATCCAAAGTACTGAAAAAAAATATATTTTGTTACATACACCCGGACCTATATGTACCAGTAGAGGAAGATCTCTAAGATATATCAGAAGTTAAAGGGGAAAAAAAAAAAGACAAGGTATAGAACACCACATATACAGTATGAATCCCTTGTGTAAATAGGATATGCATACATATGTGCTCAAAGGACCCACAAGAAACTATTAACTGACATTACCTCAAGGAAGTAAAATTGAAGGATGAGTAAAGAGACACTAAGTTCCTCTTCCATACTATTTGAAATGTTTACTATGTTCTCATATCACTTATATTTTTTCCTTAATTTATATCATTAAAAGGGGGAGCGGCTCACACACTCTGGTTAAAAGTAGAGAACTGTGCTATACAATTTTAAACGATCTCCATCTAAAATTGTTAAAAATTAGGGGTGCCTGGGTGGCTCAGTTGGTTAAGCATCTGCCTTCAGCTCAGGTCATGATCCCAGGGTCCCTGCTCAGTGGGGAGTCTTCTTCTCCCTCTCCCTCTGCCCCCCCCCCCGTTCCTGCTCTCTCTCTCTCCCTCTCATGCGCTCCGTCTCACAAATAAATAAAATCTTAAAATAAAACAAAATTGTTAAAATTAGAGATCTGCAACTTAAGGAGCTAAATTCTCATTTTCTGGAAAATTAACTTATAAACATCTCTTGATTTCCTGATTAACCCAAGACTTTTACTGGATAAGACATAATAATCGCTTAGCATATTTTTCTAACGCTAGAGAATATTCACTATTTCAACAAATATCATAAAATTCTTAAATCATTAGTAATTAAAAATTATATACCATTGTTAAAGTTTTTGCCCTGAGAGTAATAAAATAGCAATTTAAGTTTGTGCAGAATTTTCCAGGTTACAAAATGTTCTGACACTCATCCTCTTTGTTCCTCACAAGAAAACACTGAGGTAGGTAAGGAAAGTAATATGATATTAGGTCCATTTTAGGCTTAGGCATCTTAAGTTTAAAGTAGTTACACAATGTACCCATGGTCACAGAGCTACTAAGTAACAATGCAGGAATCAACGCTGGGTCTTCTGGGTCTTCTGGTTCCGCATCCAAGAGTCCTTCCACTAAACCACATCACTTCAAATAACTATTGTCACGGTGTGCTCAGGGTCAGACTTAAGACAGGGAGGGAGGGCTCACCGTCCATCTGGCAGTGACAGGCAGTCCACCAGGCAAGGAATGTACCATATAAAAATAAAGTGTATGAAGGTGGGCCTGACTGATGAAAAGGAAACAGAACTGGGAGAAATGCCAAGAACAGCAACTAAGGTGAAGACTGGGCGGTTTACCAATAAGGGTAGCCAAGGAAATACCTTCGTAAGGTTAATTTACTTAGTTAAGGTGGAAGAGAAAGTCTATTGGAGGAACTATATTGTAATGTGGAAAAATCATAAAGAAAAGTGTTTATAATCCAATCAAAAGATTTAGGAAAGATGTAATGGAGCGTAATGTGTATGATGTATTTAATCAGAGATTAAGACCTGGCACATGATTGCTACAAAAAATTTGAAAGGCCTAATCCTACAGTGCATGGTCATGTTAATGCTGTGGCTTGGAACTTTAAGAGGCATGTGTGAAATATACTTAGAACTCAGTTTCACTCTGTGGGATACACCAAATAAGGAGCAAGAATTACTTTCCACACAAACGGACTCATTCTCCTAAGATTCTAGTACAGCTCTGAATAGTAGTACCCACTCAGGGTAAGAAAATTCTTCTTAAGAAAAGGGGTCATGGATACAAGAACTAACACCAGGGTCAGTCCACCTGGTCTAATAAGGAACCACCGGTCTTTAATCCTGATGAACAGACTTTCCAGGAGAAGTCTTATGGCAAACATTCACTGCTGACACGGCAGACACAGGTTCCCAGAGAACTATCAGCCTTTCCATCCCTTACTTGGGACAGAAGGAGAAAGTTATTGAAGACCCAACAGTTTCGACTCCCAATGTCAATAAATGTGTCTTCTAACATTTCACATACATTTTGGGAGTTATTTAGAGGTGGGGTTTTTTAATTGTGCTTTATTCCTGATACATTTTGTTTTGATTTTAGTTTTAGTAAATATATAGAATTATCTGTTATATTTTTCCATTCTAACACCCATTCACCCTTCTCCTGTTAACATATTCTGATTCCCCTTAGGAAATCATTACTTCCCCATCCTCAGAATATGTATTTCTAGCAGTCAGCTTTATCTTAGCTCCAGGTTAGACACAGACCAAGATCTAATCCAATTACCACATCACATTTATTGGCCACAGTGATGTGCTCAGGGAAAGGAACATGACCCATTCAGAAGCAGTGAGGCACAAAACTGCTTGCTGGATTTCAACTAGAAAGTATAAAAAACCCAGTAGCTGCTGGTAGCCATCTTGCAACTATGAGGCAAAAATCTGTGTGAGACTAGAATCACCTTTCATCCTGAATCAGCCATGCATGAAACTAGCTCTGCAAAGATTTTTAGTTATGTGAGCAAATAAATTCCCATTTTGGCTTAAGCCAGTTTAGGCTGGGTTTTCCGTAACATAACCAAGAGTTGAAACTGATACAGTAAAATGAAGCTGATACCAAAAAGTGGGGAAGGTCCTAGAAAAAAGGTTTGTATAAAGCACAAACCACTGACCAACTCTAAAAATATTAAAGGTTATTTCAGATATTTAACAGCATGAGATCTCTGAAGTTGACTTCTATATTTTGCCCCTAAACAAAAGGAATATGATATTGGGAGCAGGGAAAGTAGTATAAGCATGTTTTTTAAAAGGAACGTGCAGTGTTTTTTAAGTCTCCTTTTTTGCCTTCATTTCCTAGTACCACTTCCCCTAGCTAATAAATGTTTACTCCAAATTGTGTTAATATTACATTTAGACTTCTCATTTTACAGAACTCCTTGAATGTTTCAGTGCCCATTAGTTTTTATGGCATACATGATATAATCACATAAAATGGTGACCAAACACACTGCTAAAAATCAATGGCTTAGAGAAAGTTGAGGAGTCAAGTAGCAATCTCTGAAATACCTAAATCTCAAAGGTAATACTTAAGCTTATATTTAAAGACTTTATCTTAACATCCATCAAGTCTCAGATTCCAACTTCTTTACAATCAAAATTTCTCCCCCTCTTACTCCTTCTCTCTTGGGAAAAAGAATACATACATTTAATGGGGCTCTTAGGTATTCAACATGAGGAAAACACTGGGAAAAACAGCAAAGCAACTCAGTAACTCCCTCCCACCCCTCACCACTCTATCTCATCCCACCCAAAAAAAGAAGGATTGAGGGTATAAAATAGCCAAGGTTTTAAATAATAAAAAGTTTATGGGATTCTTCCAGAAAAAAAAAAATCTGCTCAACACAAAGTACATACATTAGAAAACATAACTAGAATATTTTAGCCATTATTATATACAAAAGGGCAGAGAGAGGCTGTCTTTCATGAAATCTGGATTGCAGATGTTTGGCAAAAAAAAAAAAAAAAGATTAATAATCTATCACAAAGTCCCACAACTAGTGATTCGAAATGAAAGCTTTCACTACTTACACCATATGTAAATATACATATATACATGCTGCTTATAATCCCTTGATCTGAAGAAAAAGAGAACTGATACTCTACTGTGAAAATGGTCAGTGGGCAGACATTTTAAAATCCTTTCCCACATGAAAAGATTCCTGGAAAAGAGATCAGAAGACAACAGAAAAGCACTCAATATATATGGAGTTGTAAATCCTGTATGAACTAGTATCTATTACACAAAGGGGGAGCATGCAACAAAGTGATTAGGGAAGTCAAACATGAATTAGTTCAGTAACACAGAGGCAAATATAAACCCCCGAAAAGCACTTTATGGAACAGAAATCCATACAAATAAAAAAGATGTCTATTATTAGCAATGAAATAATATTAAACTTGAAACTCCAAATAAATCTTAAGTCAGTAAGAAATTGGTATGCCTTCACCCAAGGGAAAAGAAAATCTATTTGAAGTAATACAAAATACAAATTAAGGCAGAACATATATTTTCAAAATACAATAAATCAAATGTTTACTAAAAAGACTATTATGTACATGGCATTAATTCAAAGGGTACTAAGATAAAATACCCTAGTATGTTGTGAATAGCCCCTGTCTGATTCTATTAAAGAAATTTTCACTGTACCTAAAAATGAAGCAATCTTATTAAGTCAGTACCTCCCTCATTAACAAAGATAATTCAAAGTACCCACAGTGAATGGTTCCACAGACCGCATATATTATGCTCACACACAGCTGATTGCAAAGACATTCCTACCTATATAAGCGAGATGACAGGATGTGATGACAGTATCAAGAGCAAATACATACAGGGCTTTTTATGCACTAGGTGATGCTCCTTGTACTTTATATATTTAATCTTCAGAACAACTCAATGAAGGAGGGTGATCTTCTTATCCCATTTAGCAGATGAAGAAAATGAGTAACAGAGAAGTTAAGAAACTTGCCCAAGTTCACACAGCTAGTATGTAGCAGAACCAGAATTCAAACCCAGATATTCTACCTCCAGAGCCTGTGCTCTTAAGTATTACAATTCAATTCTAGTAATGTGATATCATTTCAACGCTTTCCTTCCCTCTAATCTACTTACCACTCTGTGATTCAGTTTCCGATCTACAAGATGGGTCAATAATAGTTCTTACCTTATACAGTTGTTTAATCCTCGTATGAGGATTAAATGCAAAAACATGCACAATGTGTTTAGAATAACCAATACTATATAATAACTACTCATAAAATAGTTATCAAAAATCTGTTACCAGAGTTGAGAATAACAGTTATAAAACTAACAATCATGGCAGCAGACCTATCCACAGAGACCTGGCAGGCCAGAAAGGACTGGCATGATATATTCAGAGCACTAAATGAGAAAAATATGCAGCCAAGAATACTACACCCAGCTAGGCTGTCATTGAAATTAGAAGGAGAAATAAAAAGCTTCCAGGACAAACAAAAACTAAAAGAATTGGAAACACAAAAATAGCCCCACAAGAAATATTAAAAGGGGTCCTCTAAGCAAAGAGAGACTGACTAAAAGTAACACAGACCAGAAAGGAACACAGACAATATACAGTAACAGTCACCTTACAGGCAATACAACAGCACTAAATTCATATCTTTCAATAGTTACCCTGAATGTAAATGGGCTCAATGCCCCAATCAAAAGACACAGGGTATCAGATGGGATAAAAAAACAAGACCCATCAATATGCTGTCTCTAATAGACTCATTTTAGACCCAAAGACACCCCCAGATTGAAAGTGAGGGGGTGGAAAACCATTTAATATGCAAATGGACATCAAAAGAAAGCTGGGGTGGCAATCCTTATATCAGACAAATTAGATTTTAAACCAAAGACTATAATAAGAGATAAGGAAGGACAATATATCATACTTAAAGGGTCTATCCAACAAGAAGATCTAACAATTATAAATATCTATGCCCCTAACATGGGAGCAGCCAATTATATAAGGCAATTAACAACAAAATCAAAGAAACACATCGACAACAATACAATAATAGTGGGGAACTTTAACACCCCCCTCACTGAAATGGACAGATCATCTAAGCAAAAGATCAACAAGGAAAGAAAGGCTTTAAATGACACACTGGACCAAATGGACTTCACAGACATATTCAAAACGTTCCATCCCAAAGCAAGAGAATACACATTCTTCTCTACTGCCCATGGAACATTCTCAAGAATAGATCACATCCTGGGTCACAAATCAGGTCTCAACCTGTACCAAAAGACTGGGATCATTCCCTGCATATTTTCGGACCACAATGCTTTGAAACTAGAACTCAATTACAAGAGGAAAGTCAGAAAGAACTCAAATACATGGATGCTAAAGAGCATCCTACTAAAGAATGAATGGGTAACCAGGAAATCAAAGAAGAATTTAAAAAATTCATGGAAACCAATGAAAATGAAAACACAACTGTTCAAAATCTTTGGGATGCAGCGAAGGCGGTCCTAAGAGGAAAGTATATAGCAATACAAGCCTTTCTCAAGAAACAAGAAAGGTCTCACATACACAACCTAACCCTATACCTAAAGCAGCTGGAGAAAGAACAGCAAATAAAGCCTAAACCCAGCAGGAGAAGAGAAATAATAAAGATCAGAGCAGAAATCAATGAAAAAGAAACCAAAAGAACAGTAGAACAGATCAATGAAACTAGGAGCTGGCTCTTTGAAAGAATTAATAAGATTGATAAACCCCTGGCCAGACTGATCAAAAAGAAAAGAGAAACGATCCAAATAAATAAAATGAATGAAAGAGGAGAGATCACAACCAACACCAAAAAATACAAACAATTATAAGAACATATTATGAAAAACTATATGCCAGCAAATTAGATAATCTGGAAGAAATGGATGCATTCCTAGAGATGTATAAACTACCAAAACGGAACCAGGAAGAAATAGAAAACCTGAACAGACCCATAATCCCTAAGGAAATAGAAGCAGTAATCAAAAATCTCCCAACAAACAAGAGCCCAGGGCCAGATGGCTTCCCAGGGGAATTCTACCAAACATTTAAAGAAGAATTAATACCTATTCTTTTGAAACTGTTCCAAAAAATAGAAATGGAAGGAAAACTTCCAAACTCATTTGATGAGGCCACCATTACCTTGATCCCAAAACTAGACAAAGACCCCATCAAAAAGGAGAATTACAGACCAATATCCCTAATGAACATGGACACAAAAATTCTCACCAAAATACTAGCCAATAGGCTCCAACAGTACATTAAAAGGATTATTCACCACGACCAAGTGGGATTTATCCCTGGGCTGCAAGGTTGGTTCAACATCTGCAAATCAATCAATGTGATACAATACATTAATAGAAGAAAGAACAAGAATCATATAATCCACTCAATAGATGCAGAAAAAGCATCTGACAAAGTACAGCATCCTTTCTTGATTAAAACTCTTCAGAGTGTAGGGATAGACGGTACATACCTCAATATCATAAAAGCCATCTATGAAAAACCCACAGCGAATATCATTCTCAATGGGGAAAAGCTGAGCTTTTCCCCTAAGGTCAGGAACACGGCAGGGATGTCCACTATCACCACTGCTGTTCAACAGAGTTCTAGAAGTCCTAGCCACAGCAACCAGACAACAAAAAGAAATAAAAGGCATCCTAATTGGCAAATAAGAAGTCAAACTCTCACTCTTCACAGATGATATGTTACTTTATGTGGAAAACCCAAAGACTCCACCCCACAACTGCTAGAACTCATACAGGAATTCAGTAAAGTGGCAGGATATAAAATCAATGCACAGAAACGAGTGGCATTCCTGTACAACAACAACAAGACAGAAGAAAGAGAAATTAAGGAGTCGATCCCATTTACAATTGCACCCAAAACCATAAGATACCTAGGAATAAATCTAACCAAAGAGGCAAAGGATCTGTACTCAGAAAACTATAAAATACTCATGAAAGAAATTGAGGAAGACACAAAGAAATGGAAAAACGTTCCATGCTCATGGAGTGGAAGAACAAATATTGTGACGGTATCAATGCTACCTAGAGCAATCTACACATTTAAGGCAATCCCTATCAAATACCATCCACCTTTTTCAAAGAAATGGAACAACTATTCCTAAAATTTGTATGGAATCAGAAAAGACCCCGAATAGCCAGAGGAATGTTGAAAAACAAAAGCAAAGCTGATGGCATCACAATTCCGGACTTCAAGCTCTATTACAAAGCTGTCATCATCAAGACAGTATGGTACTGGCATAAAAACAGACACATAGATCAATGGAAGAGAATCGAGAGCCCAGAAATGGACCCTCAACTCTATGGCCAACTAATCTTCGACAAAGCAGGAAAGAATGTCCAATGGAAAAAAGACAGTCTCTTCAACAAATGGTGTTGGGAAAATTGGACAGCCACATGCAGAAGAATGAAACTGGACCATTTCCTTACAACCACACACAAAAATAGACTCCAAATGGTTGAAAGACCTAAACGTGAGACAGGAGTCCATCAAAATCCTAAAGGAGAACACAGGCAGCAACCTCTTCAACCTCAGCCGCAGCAACTTCTTCCTAGAAACATCGCCAAAGGCAAGGGACGCAAGGGCAAAAATGAACTTGGGACTTCATCAAGATAAAAAGCTTTTGCACAGCAAAGGAAACAGTCAACAAAACCAAAAGACAACCGACAGAATGGGAGAAGATATTTGCAAATGACATTTCAGATAAAGGGCTAGTATCCAAAATCTATAAAGAACTTATCAAACTCAACACCCAAAGAACAAATGATCCAATCAAGAAATGGGCAGAAGACATGAACAGACATTTTTCCAAAGACGACACCCAAATGGCCAACAGACACATGAAAATGTGCTCAACATCGCTTGGCATCAGGGAATCCAAATCAAAACCTCAGTGACATACGACCTCACACCAGTCAGAATGGCTAAAATTAACAAGTCAGGAAACGACAGATGTTGGCGGGGATGCGGAGAAAGGGGAACCCTCCTACACTGTTAGTGGGAATGCAAGCTGGTGTAGCCACTCTGAAAAACATTATGGAGGTTCCTCAAAAAGTTGAAAATAGAGCTACCCTACAACCCAGCAATTGCACTACTGAGTATTTACCCCAAAGATACAAATATAGGGATCCGAAGGGGTACATGCACCCCGATGTTTATAGCA
Source organism: Zalophus californianus (assembly GCF_009762305.2). Classification (NCBI taxonomy): domain Eukaryota; kingdom Metazoa; phylum Chordata; class Mammalia; order Carnivora; family Otariidae; genus Zalophus; species Zalophus californianus. The sequence goes on from NC_045598.1 coordinate 153,414,331, forward strand.
GCAATGTCCACCATAGCCAAACTATGGAAAAAGCCAAGATGTCCATCAACAGATGAATGGATAAAGAAAATGTGGTGTGTGTGTATATATATATATATATATATATATATATATATATATATATATACACACACAATGGAATATTATGCAGCCACCAAAAGGAACAAAATCTTGCCATTTTCAACAACATGGATGGAACTGGAGGGTAGTATGCTGAGCAAAATAAGTCAATCAGAGAAAGACATGTAGCATATGATCTCACTGATATGAGGAATTCTTAGGAAACAAACAGGGTTGCTGGAGTGGTGGGGGGTGGAAGGGATGGGGTGGCTGGGTGATAAACATAGCGGAGGGTATGTGCTACGTTGAGCGCTGTGAATTGTGTAAGACTGATGAATCACAGTCCTGTACCTCTGAAACAAATAATACATTATATTTTTAAAAAAGAAAAAAAAGAAGATAGTAGGAAGGAAAAATGAAGCGGGGGAATCGGAGGGGGAGACGAACCATGAGAGACTATGGACCCTGAGAAATAAACTGAGGGTCCTAGAGGGGAGGGGGGTGGGGGGGATAGGTTAGCCTGATGATGGGTATTAAAGTGGGCACATATGGAATGGAGCACTGGGTGTTACACGCAAACAATGAATCACGGAACACTACATCAAAAACTAATGATGTAATGTATGGTGATCAACATAACATAATAAAGTAAAATTAAAAAAAAACAACTAAAATCAGTGAGAATTTACCAAGCAGAATGGTCTTAATGCGTCCTTCACACTTCTAAAGAAGTGAATGTCTCAATAAAACTTGGCTTTCCCAATTATTTCCATTATAAAACAACAAGCCCACCACAAGCCTTGAAGAAAACATATATACATAACTTAGGAGTTGCTTTCTTCAGTCTGGAACTTCCTCCCCATTATATTTGTTCCCTCAATTGCTCACCCCGCCCCCCCACGCACACACCATATCACAGAAATATATCTCAACCAGGTAAAGGTAAATACTAAAAATTTCTCTTGTATACCAAGATAAATGTTTATATACATTTTAAGACTCAAAATTTATTTGGAATTTTAGTGTCATTCTCATCTGGTCAGCTGCACACTGGGTATTCTGAAAGGTTCAGCCAGAATACTACTCTCAGAGTTTGCCTTTCCCAAAGAGCTACAGAATTATTGAGACAGAAAAGAACAATAGCAATCTTCTAATCAAGATCTAAATTTTCTTCTAATTTTCTGTTGTGATGACATTCTTGTTTATATCTCACTGTACAATTGTGCTATGAGTTCTCTAAGTATAGATGAAAAAGGAGAATTGTTGGATGGATCCCAGGGTGTGTATGTATTCAACCTTATAAGGGATTATCAAATTAATCCTCAAAGTAGTTGTACTAAACACCTAAGAATATGAAAGTTATATAAAATATACATAAGGCGAGAGGGGAATATCACTGACTCATGTTCAAAAGCCAACCCAAATTTGTAGTTAATTTTAGTTATTTGCCTATCCTCCTCCTAAAACCTCATTAAGCAGATAGAGACTTTTACAATTAAATAAACTAATAACAAAAGATTCACCACATGAGAGTATAATGAATTTGGAAGCATTCTGTGGAAAGAGCCACAGCCAAGAGCAGGCAAAGAAAGGGTCTGCAACAAAACAGGTGACTGCCAAGTAAATTCCAGGGAGCTCCAGTTAGCACCACTGTGGGGCGGGGGGGCCGGAGTAAGAAGGGGATGGAAGTGGTGGCTAGCTTTTCCATGGTAGCTGAAAAGAAGAAAATGGAGTAATGAAAGAAAACAAGAAAATGGAATCCCTACTCTACCCCTACCCCATCCCCATATGTACAGATGACATGCATTCTGGGAAATGACCCCCACATGGCAATGGAGGGGGAGTGGTTCCTCTCTCAAGAAACTGAACAAATTGCCTCTGTAGGTCCTTCCCCTAAAAGCCAGGCCCAACCCATTCACCCTAAAATGATACCTGCTAGTCAAAAAGCACTGCTCAATGCTTCCAGTGAGAGTTGGTCAGCCTTCCTGCTGGTCGGCCTTGCCATGGGTAAGACCAGAACAAAGAAAAAAAGTGAAAAAACCACCCCGAAGAAGTAGAAATGATTCAGGAAACAGAAGATAACTTTTTCAAAAGCTTATTTTTCTTAGAGTGATGAGAAAAACTTTTGCATCCATGTCTCAGCATTAAGATGTTACAAAAAAGTAATAATCAAAAATGGAAGTTCTTGTAAATTAAAATATAACTCCTGAAATAAGAAGTTCAGTTAGAAGAGTCAGAAAATAAAGTAGAAGAAACCACTTCCTACCCACTCCCCCAAAAGCAAAAAGATTAAAAAAAAAAAAAAAATCTAGGAGGGAAAAAAAAAAATTCAGGAGATTCACCATCCAGTGAAGAAAACAGAGGAGCAGCTTATCAGAGAAAGTGTTCCAAAGCTGAAGAAAGACACAAGTGTTTATTTGAAAAGAACTGAGTGCTGAGCATAACTAATAAAAAGGACTCACACCTATGCACATCCTTGTGAAGAATCTTATTCTTTGTGTAGTATCAGAAACATCAGGATAAAAAGAAAAGTCTAAAAAGTTCCAGATTTAGGGGAGTGGGGGTGGGAGGGTGGGCAGGTAAAAAAAAACCTACAAATAAATAAGACTCTGAGAGGCATTAGCTATAACATTAGCAACACCGGAAGCTAGAAGATAATAGACAAAAGCTCTCAAAGCTCTGAGAGAAACTTATTTTCTATGTAAATCTCTACATAAGCTAACTATCAATCAAATGTGAAAGCAAAATAAAGACATTTTCAGACATGCAAGGACTCAAATAGTTGACCTCTTATTCTTGTACCGTGAAGAAGACAGTTTAGGAAGAATACAAAACAAGGGTGAAAACCAAGGAAATAGGAAATATACAAGAAAATGATGGCACTAACCCAAAAGTCCAGTGAAAAGAAATTCCAAGGATGCAGCTGTACAGCAGACCTAAAAAGCAATGAGTCCACATTAGAACAAGAAATCAGGAAGCTCCAAAGAATGTCTTCTCAAAGAAGAATCATATAAATTCCAGGAAACAGATAAAATGAGTAAGAAGGTAGAAGACATTAGCAAAATGATAAAGATGGCATATGCTGCTTCTCTAAACATGAAGGGAAAAAAAAACAAAAGGAACACCTCCAGGGAAAACAAAAAATTATACAGCAACATCATGATCCTAACATAGATCCATCAAACTACAATGTGGCAATGATTCTGAGCAATTATGTGTGAGAAAAGTAAATCCACTTAAGCCAGATGCTGGGAACTTTCTCCTTCAGATGACCTAGAAGTATGACACTGAACTCATAAAGAGGGAAATATAATTTTAGTATATCATTGTTTCTTCTTCCAAGATGTCCTTTGCCCTCTCTTCTCTGATTCATTCATTCATTCATTCACTCATTCATTCATCCATCCATCCATCTATGCATGCAACAAATATTTACTGAGCATCCTGCATGCCAGTCATTGTGCTAAGAATGGAGATAAAGCAGTGAACAAAGAAGATAAAACCCTGCCCCGGTGGAGCTTGGATTCTAACGAGAGATGACTCCTCCTCTTCCAAGAATCTGCTACAGAGTTCTAATGCCTACGAAGCTTTCTCTGAACTTCCATGTTCGGCTAAGATCTTCTTCTTTACTGCTCCTAAAGAATCCTAACTCTTCATAGAGTCGAATTCAGTTTTTATATAGATATTACCTCAACAATGCAACAACAGAAAATTTATTAGTTATTTGTACCTCTACTGCAGAGCACTGCGCCTAGATCAATAAATGTTTTGAACCTTTCCATTCAACTGGAATGTAAATAAAACTGCCAAGTAAAATGTAAAGCAATATAGATGTTAACTATTATTTAACAGATGAGGAAGCTGAAGTCCCTGTCAGGTAAATGACTTGCTCAGATCATAAAACTAGTCTGTGAAAGAGCCAAAACTAAAATCCACAGCACTAGGTTAAATTAAAATAAGTGGTTAAATTAAAAAAATGGGCCAAAATGAGAGAGAATAACCTTGGGCCTTTATTTTCTCAGAACTTTTCCAAGTACACAACAAATGTCTAAGACATAGACTCTATTTCTTCCATTTGTCAAGGCATAGCTTAACAATTACATAAAGACCATTATGAAAGCTTCTAATCAAAAATATAATCTACTTTTAAAAAGCTTCAATTTCATAGAGTTGTGTATTTCTACTTTGCAGTATATAATACTTGAAACACATAAATGTTGAGATGTTAAATGACATTTGATATAAAATCTATTCATTTTTAAATGTTTCCTCACAAGGAAATTTCAAAATTATTCCCATAAATATATTTTATATATTCCCATAAATATTAAACTTTTTCTTTTTAAATTTGAAAACACTAAAAGTAAATAAATAATGCTTATATGAACTTCCATTAGTAACAACAACAAAAAGGCAAGAGGCTTCTTTTTTATCAGCCAACTTTAACCCTATTAAGGTTAAAGTTACCAAGATACGCATTTGCAAATTTAAGCAAAAAATTAAATTCACATACATATATAACTTCTGTAAAAATAAGGAAACTAATGCAATAGATTCTGTTATTTCTCACATTCCAAGGTTACTGGTAAACACACTTTCTATGGCCTTTCTTTGCTATATGAACATATCTGTTCAATAACCTGTAATACTAAAACTAAATAGAAGTAACCATGCAAATTACAACTTAGCTACAAAAATGCAACACTGAATAGATGGAGAGAGTTGTTTTATATTCATAGGACAAGCAGCCAAGGAATTGATCCTGTTTCAATTCAACAAACATTTATCAAAGCTTTGCTAGATGCCAGCAGCAAAATATTTCCAAAATGAATACGTAAAAATGTCAGTCCTTGAGTGGCTTATAGTAGGGAAAGGCAACTACAACGATTCTTCTCCTAAACACTCAGAGCTGACCAATTATATGTGATTTCTAGATACCACAGCAGGGTTATCTACACATAGGTTTCACCACACTTAAAAGATGGTTCAAAGCAATGTAATTATTTTGAAAAATAGTCAATTACTAAAATATATGACATCAGGACTTGAGCTGTGTGAGTCTGATCACAGAAATCAGGAATTTAACTCACATATATTTATAGATGCCCCAACACTCAGAAGTTGAAAGATTCAATGAATACTAACTATATGTTCATATAGCAAAGATTCAATGAATACATCTATTTAACATCTCATTTACTCATAATGAAACCAGGAGACTCAAAGAAACTTTTATCACCCACTGGAATACAGAAGGGTTTCAACTTCATCCTGTCTCTAGTAGCACTATTACTGATAACCACAATTACCATTATCAGCTCAAATGCCAACTTTTTGATCGGCCCCATGTTAAGCAGCAACATTTAAATAGATACAATCCCAACCTTTTGCTGCTCAGCCTCAGTTCCAATCACTGGAAAACGCCTAATTAATTCCTAAACCTAATTCTATGCCTTTATCTTTTCCGAAGATAGATGTTTTAGATGTTTTTTAGATGTTTTTAGAAAACATCCTTTTTAGATGTTTTCCAAAGAAAAAGTACAGGTCAAGGTATAAAACCTCTGAAAGATATATTTTGAAGCTCCTTCTTTATTATCTATTCTGACAATAAGATAATTGGTTTTATGACTTTTAAAATATATGAAGCACTCATATAACTATTAACAAACTGTCAGGGAATCCTGAAAATTGGTAAGAAAAATGCCAACAACAACAAAAAGATAAGCACAAAAAGGAATAAAAGAGCCAATACACATTAAAAAAAGGTGCAAAGTCTACCTACTAGTCAAAATATGTAAAAAGGTAATAATAATAGTAGTAAAAATTATAATAATAGCAGTTAGAATTTATTATGCTCTTTCTTTATGTGTGAATATACAGTAAAGACTTACCTAATTAATCAACCAATTAGATAAGAAACTACTCAGGAAAACAGGAAAAGTTTCAAAGAGGACACAATATGTGAGCTGGTCCCTCATGGATGCAAATACACTAGGCAAAGCCTGGGAGTAAGGGAAACCCTCAACTCAAAGGTGGAGGAGAGGATAAGTCACTAACATTTACAAAAACACCAAAATATGAATCCAGTTTCTATTCTAGGAGCCATTTCCATTCTAAAGTGCATAATAAAAATGACAAGTTATGAAAGTGTACAGAGAAGAGAGAGGTAAAACATAAACAGCGTTATACTTCAAGCTAAACAGATTAAACTTAAATATTTTTTAAAAGGTATGTAACTTAATCAGATTTGTTTTTTCCTGAACCTTTAATTTTCAAGGAAACATCTGATCAAAACCAGATAGCAATCGATAATTAAAAATCAGCAATACTTCATCCCTAATGAGATACCTTTCAAAGACAAGCACAATTCTACAAAAAGATGTTACTTAGGTGGTCCTCCAAAAGTCATTCCTTTTAAATCAAAAACTAAAAGAAACCACCAACCTAGAATTCTTTACCCAGTAATTATATCATTCAAAAATGAAGTGAAATAACATTTATCGCCATCATATCCACATAAAAGCATTAAAGGACATGTTCTTCAAGCAACTGAGAAATGCGTAAGAGAATAAGGAACAATTAAAAGCATAAACACTGACAATATAAACAATAAGAATGTCTTGTGCTGTTTAAAATGTATTAAATAGGTACATTAAATTAATAAATTAAAAGAAACAAAGCACATAACAAAAAACAAAAGAGCATATAAACTCTAAAAAAAAAAAGTTCCCATACCCTTAGGAAAAAATTGATTGTTCTGTGACCGTGAAAACAATTAATTACTAGAGTGAGTTTTAACAGATCAAGACAACTGTTTCACTGGTCACATTTTTGAAAACCAGCTGATTAATCGATAAGAGCCACACCTCTGAAATTCAGACAATTAGGATTATCACTCCAGTGATCATTCCTATAAAATGATCAAATATTTACAATGTCCAGGCATTTAAAAAAAAAAGGGATGATACAAATCTTATACTACTAATCCTCCCAATAGTGGTACTCTTTTCTGATAAATACATAAATGAAAGAAAAGTAGGATGCAAATATTTTTGAGATTTAACAGGAGCTGTTATCAAGGCAATACCCAGAGACAATAAACCTACAGCTTCGGATCCTATCTCATGCTGCTCTAAGTTCTTTTTCATATCTGGGAATCATACTCTTCCATGCTACCCCACACCCAAGGATAGCTGTTCTGTGAGAATAACAAACTATTTGAAATGTGTGACTCCCCAGTATATTAAGTGGATTCTATCTTCCAAAAAAAGAATGTGAATGGGGCAAAATATTCCCTTTGATAATGGGTAAAGGAGATTCCTGAAGATAATGATTCATTCATATCTGTATTTTAGAATTAGAGTATACCTTCACGGTTTGTAATTATTGGCAACAAGATAATAAAGTACTTGAATCTAATATTTCCTATCTATTCACACTGGTAACATTAACATTTAAAATCAAGAAAACAGATTTCCCATTTCACACACTTTTTACTTCACATTTCTAATACTTGGTAATTTCAAGTACCAAATGCACTGAGTTTAGCCCTGAAATGATTTTAAAACACTTCTTTAACTGGAGTATAATTATTTTCAATTAAAGCATTGTTCTGCCACTCAAGAATCATCTGATTTACATAAATACTAGTTAAGCACCACAGAAATTCTAAAATATACAATTAGAATGTCACAAATCACTTAATTCATTCTGTCAAAACAGGATTATTTTAATTTCTATTTCACTTCTTTTAAAAGAAATCCTATTTATTTTCTCTAACAGAAAAAAAAATTAGTAGGATAAACTTACAACTTTTTCCCCAAACTTTAAAATTATTCTGGTTAACCACAAATTGACTCAAGTAGTTAAGTATTTTTCTGAATGTATTTTACTGAAATATGTCTGACAACATACAATAATGTCATATAGTAATTAGGTTACTGTTCTACAGAATTACAATTTCACTGATTCACTCTTAACTCTACATTACAGATAAAAAGGTCACTTTTGTCCTTATAAATTATCCAAGTAAATTAGATGCATTTCTAGCATAAATTAAACAATTTTGTTAATAGCTCTTTTACTTAGGATTAAAGCATAACCATAAAAAGGATTATTAAATAACACATTTCACTAACTTGAATTCGCGCGCGCGCACACACACACACACACACAAAATTATGAGCTAGCTTTATCATTTTCAAACATCCTGACAATATTTGGGAAAATAAAGACAAAAATTGTTTTTCAATTATTTTTTAAAATTCAGAAACATAAAACTTCAATTGTTTACAAACCACAGATTATAACACAGAAAACTTGAAGAAATACCATAAATATTATGCACTTTAAATAAAATTCTAGCCATAACTTACATACTGATTCTAAATGAAAAAGTGGAATACCATGGTAGATTCTCGGTGACTTAATAAAAATTTCCTAACAAATAAATTAAGCAATCATATGACTCTCCAATTTGCCATACAAAGGTATATGGTTGGTTCTCACACCTCATACTAGATCCTTTTACACTGTAAAACCTTTTCTTTTTTCACACTGATATTTTCTTTGTAACAAAATACTACCTAGTCAGATTCTAAAGAATGAATCTTTAGAAATGAGATTAGCAAAACAATTTAAAAATACTTACTGTCTTGTTTCGTAATCTAATTATGTCTGAGACAGAGCCAGCGCCACAGTACTCCATAACAATCCAGAGGTCTGTGTTCTTAAAATAACTGCCATAGTACTTTACAACATATGGGCTAAAGAAAAATATACAGACAATTAAACTTAGTTAATTCCCAAAGAAAATTATTTCTTAATCCCAATAACAAAGTATTTTCAACATTTCATATTGTCCCAATAAGTAAACTTAATGAGTAAATATCTATTGTACATCAAATTGTCTATATGTAGGGTTCACCAACTGTGTATAATTAGGCTTTAATTCACGGATGAAATTTAACAGGATTACAAAGCAGAGGAGGCCCAAATGCTCTGAGTGATTCCCAAGAAAATAAGGCTTTGTTTTGGCAAAGGACTTAGTCTATAACATAAGGAACAAATGAAATATTTTAACTAAAGCATTTTAAATGTAAACCTTTAAGGGAGTTTGCATTCAGTCAAATAATAATATTCAGCTTTAAAATACTCTATAATTCAACGAAGCCAAAAAAATTATTTTTAATTCTCTTTTATTTGGGCCTCTAAAATTATAAAAATAAGTAATTACAACTATTTTTGCTTTAAATTCAGATAATTAAAATTAATTTATTTTTTTAAGATTTGTATTTATTTATTCATGAGAGACAGAGAGAGAGAGGCAGAGGGAGAAGTAGGCTCCCCAAGGAGCTCGATGTGGGACTCGATCCCAAGACCTCGGGATCATGACCTGAGCTGAAGGCAGACGCTTAACCATCTGAGCCACCCAGGTGCCCTAATATTAACAATTTAAAATATTTCTGAACTGAAGTTTTATGTCTTTCAGAGCAGAATAAACTATGTTTATAACCTAGTTGTTTTTAGGAAGACTCAGAAAGGGACAAATAGTCACATGTTTATTTATTTAATATTTAATACTTAATATTTACTAAGGGCAAGCTATATATACACTGATATGTAAAACATCTTGCCCAATTCAAAGAGGCAGAGTATCCATATTCACAGAATACACAAAAAATAAAAACAAGGTAGCATAAACTATGTATTAAACAGCTTAAATGCTGTAAGAATTAAAATAAGGAAATGGTAGAGCCAGCAGAAAGAATTTGTAGAAAGGGAGGAATTTGAACTATGAAAGAAAGGTTAAAACTTCAAAATATGGGTGAAGGAGAGATAAGAACATTCTAGAAAAAAGAAAGGCCATGAGCAAAAGCACAAAATAGAAAGGAAAAAACCAAGAATGGCATGTTTAGAGGACAACTTGTTCAATAGATATTTTTATCCAGTAGCAGTTACCATGAAAAGTGGCAGCTGTGTAAGATAAATAAGAAACAAGAACCAAATTAGCAAAAAATAATAATAAATGGAAAGTATTATAAAAGACGACATAAAGAGACCACTAAAACAAGAGGTCAAAAGAGGATGGTCAGGGAAGACTTCTCAGTAGGGCCTTTAATTTTAGCCAAGTCAAGTTAAGAGTAGAGCAGATTGGTTGAAGCTTAAGGGCTCAAAGTAAAAAGGAAGCTCCAAGGCTAGAATTCAATCCTGTTGTATCCTTCTGCTCCTCATTACCTCTGTACAGACTTGCTCCTAACTGGTCTCCTTGTCAGTTTTCTCCCCCATTCTAATCTATGTTCCATATAGTTGACAAGGTTACCTTTCTTTAAAACAAAAATAAAATAAACTGATCATATTGCTCTCCCATTAAAAACAAAACAAAACAAAAACAAAAAACCTCCAATGGCTCTCCATTACTGAAAGAAAAAGATCTTAACTGCTTCAGATCACATAGAAGACCTTTCCAAGTCTACCTTTCTACCCATATCTCTCATCACTCCCCATCTCACACCTTAAATTTGCAGACATACTCAGCTTTGGTAGGTGCTGAGAATGGAAAGTAAATATCAGGAGTTCCTAAATGTTCACTGAACCACTGAAGAAAAGTGCTTGTTTACAAACAAATGAAACTAATCTACACACCCCAAACTTCAACTTATGGGAAACATAAAAAAGCCTTCTTTACATATACTTCTTTGGGGTATGAGTGCCTGTGTAGAAACCTTTACAGAAGAGTACTGCTCTTACACCTAGCTATGCATCAGAAACACCTGTGACCCAGGTCCCACACCTTGGGGTTTCTAATTCAGTAGGTCTTTTAAAAGCTCTATGGTGACTCTGATATAGACCCATAGTTAAACCTCACTCCAGGAGAATAGCGAGAATAGCCTTCAAAGAGCTTCTTTCAATATTAATATTCTCATTCAAAATTTGGGAAAGTATTAAGTAACAATGAATTCAATTATATTCACTGAAAAGCACATAGAAAACATATTTTATCTTGCAATACACTGGCGTAATCAGCAGTTCTAAGGGTAGGACTGACAGCCCTTATGAAAATTAGGGATTCTAACTTGGGCAGCTACCTGAAGAAGCAACTCTATCTCTCTTTAGGGATGAGTCAAGAGAACAGCTTTGGAGACAGGTAAAATTCTCTTCAAAAAATACTTTGTGGTCCATTCTAATACACAATCAAGTACATGGATCAAGGTCCAACAGTTCTATATCATAAAACATGGCCTCAATAATTATAACCTAGAAAAGTATTCAAGCAGATAGGGCTAAATAGCCACATTAAGGACACATACCTGAATACAGTTTCTATCATGCATTCAACATTCATTCATTGACCCTCTGCTTACACCAGATGTTCAATATGCAGTGGTGAACCACACAAACACAATTCTGATTCTCAAAGAGCACACACCAGCATGAAATACATTGGTATTAGAGAAGTAAACCCACAGATAAATACAATTACTAAGTGTGGTTTAAAAGGGGGAGGGGGCTGCCATGAGAAAAACTGGCTGAGCCTTTACTTTGCATTCATCATTTCTCCAATAAAACTGTTCTTAGTTCATATGAAAGAATGGAGTAACATCCATATTCCATGGTAGTCCCTGACTCGGAAAGCACTAGAGTATATGGAAAAACTTGGAAAGCAGACAGGGGTGAGCTTTAACAACCAAATATCCCCCTTCCATTGAATGGCTGTGGATTACAATTTAGATTTAGATAAAGAAAATTTAGATAAAGAAAAAATGCTTAACCGCAAAGATTTATATAGAATAGCGGCCTGCAATTGGTCATCCTCTGATAGCTTCTACATCAATACTTTTTTTACAATTTTAAAGCACTTACAGTATCTTGTAATTACTTTGTCACTGACTTTTATCTGCCTCCCCCAGAAGAAAAGAAGCTTCATGAGGTTAGATGCCAATCTGGTTTGCTCTCCGTTCTATCCTCAGTACCTCCCTTCTTATATGTACAAAAGAAAGCAGTGAATAAGTGAACAAAGGAATAATCACAGAAGACTTAACAGAAGGGACTTAATGTACACCTTCCCAAAAGAATAACATTTAAGGTAAGATTCAAAGGTTTGCTGGAAGTTAACCAGATAAAGAGCAACCAGGCACCGAGAACTGTCTGTGCAAAGGCCCTGAGGAGAGAAAGAGCAAATCATTCTCAAGAAATCGAAAGATGAGTGTGCCTAGAATAAAGTGAGTGAAGACTACGGTTGAATACCATGTAGTTGCAGACAGAGGCAGAAGCCTGATCATGAAGGGCCTCAAAACCAAGGTAAGGAAATTGGGCTTTATTGGATATGTAAAAGAAGATCTGAGAAGAATTTTAAGCAGAGCAATAACATGACCTAATTTATACTTGTAAGATTTCTCTGGCTGCCGCATCAAAGCTAGATCGTGGGAAAGCAAATATGGACACAGGTAGAACAATTAGAAGATCATGTTAATCTAAGCATGCAAGAGATAAGAGATTGCATTGTGCCTATCTTTTTATTTTCTGTATTTATGATGCTTTGACATCTGAGACCTGCTGATGAGGCCTCCATTGTCCCTCTCAGAATCAGCTCATTCCTAGAGGTAGCACCTGCGAGTGTTCCCTTCATATGCAATCAAACCAATCAGAAGTCCATACCCCCAACCACCTCCAGGGCCACTGTTTCCCTAACCTCATCAGCCCAGAGCCAAATACCAGACAACGAGGGACTGCCCTACACCCCAGAGCCCACTGAAATCATTCGAACTAACCAATCCTAAACCTGTTTACGCTAGCTCATCCATTCCTTCCCACAGAACCACAATGAAGGCTCTTCCCCATGTTTTCTGCTCTCTCCCTCTGCCTCCTAACTGAACCTGGTGCTTCCCTGTATGTCTTCCCTCACCTTCCTCACCTGATCTTGCATGGCAGGCTTGCATCTCTTGGGATCTGTAAGTATAGTAATTTATTTCACCATACCTAAACAATAATAAAACCTTTATTTTTAAAAAGAGATGTGGTGAATTGGAGTGGGAGTAAAAGAAACAGAAAAGAGAACAAATTCAAGAGATATTTGCAAGGTACATTCAACAGAATTTGATAATGATATAGACTGGCAAGCTAGGAGGCAGTAAGCAAGTCTTCTTCAGTGTTTTATCCCCTGTGCCTCCCTTCAATAGCACACTTAACATAAATTTAAGACTGGCAAATGCAAATTAAAATTTAAAGCTGTAATTAAAAAAAATTACATACACAGGTACAAATACGCTCAGCGAGCACAAGACCTGGGGTTTCTAACTCAGGCTGTTTCCACTGACATAGACGTCGTTCATTCAGATTCATTCATCATTCATTCATGTATCATTTTAAAATAATCAACATTCACTGAACAACATATATGGCCTAAGGGCAGAAGCTAGGGAGAAAAATGGGTAGACTTTAGTGACAAGAAATGCCAGTCAAGGCAATGGGGAATCCCTGGAGAAATTTATGCAAGAAAATAATACAATCAAATAGCATTTAAAGAGGATTATCGTACGCAAGACTGTCAGGGGCCAAAGGTGAAACTGTTCAGTTCAGCCAGCCAGTTAACGAACTGTACGGTTATTCAGACATCCTAACATCTGTTTTTTTTTTTTTTTATTTTTTTATTGTTATGTTAATCACCATATATTACATCATTAGTTTTTGGTGCAGTGTTCCATGATTCATTGTTTGTTCATAACACCCAGTGCTCCATGCAGAACGTGCCCTCCTCAATACCCATCACCAGGCTAACCCATCCCCCCACCCCCTCCCCTCTAGAACCCTCAGTTTGCTTTTCAGAGTCCATCATCTCTCATGGTTCGTCTCCCCCTCTGACATACTCCCCTTTTCTTCCTCTCCTGTTATCTTCTTCTTTTTCTTTTTGCTTAAAATATGTTGCATTATTTGTTTCAGAAGTACAGAACTGTGATTCAACAGTCTTGCACAATTCACAGTGCTCACCGTAGCACATACCCTCCCCAATGTCTATCACCCAGCCACCCCATCCCTCCCACCCCCAACCACTCCAGTAACACTCAGTTTCTTTCCTGAGATTAAGAATTCCTCATATCAGTGAGGTCATGTGATACATGTCTTTCTCTGATTGACTTATTTCACTCAGCATAACACCCTCCAGTTCCATCCACGTCGTTGCAAATGGCAAGATCTCATTCCTTTTGATGGCTGCATAATATTCCATTGTGTATATATACCACACCTTCTTTATCCATTCATCTGTCGATGGGCATCTTGGCTCTTTCCACAGTTTGGCTATGGTGGACATTGCTGCTATAAACATTGGGGTACAGGTACCCCTTCGGGTCCCTACATTTGTATCTTTGGGGTAAATACCCAGTAGTGCAATTGCTGGATCGAACGGTAGCTCTAATTTCAACTGTTTCAGGAACCTCCATACTGTTTTCCAGAGGGGTTGCACCAGCTTGCATTCCCATCAACAGTGTAGGAGGCTTCCCCTTTCTCCACATCCCCGCCAACATCTGTCGTTCCCTGACTTGTTAATTTTAGCCATTCTGACGGGTGTGAGGTGGTATCTCATTGAGGTTTTGATTTGGATTTCCCTGATGCCAAGCGATGTTGAGCACTTTTTCATGTGCCTGTTGGCCATTTGGATGTCTTCTTTGGAGAAATGTCTGTTCATGTCTTCTGCCCATTTCTTGATTGGATTATTTGTTCTTTGGGTGTTGAGTTTGAGAAGTTCTTTATAGATTTTGGATACTAGCCCTTTATCTGATATGTCATTTGCAAATATTTTCTCCCATTCTGTCGGTCGTCTTTTGGTTTTGTGGACTGTTTCTTTTGCTGTGCAAAAGCTCTTTATCTTGATGAAATCCCAATAGTTCATTTTTGCCCTGGCTTCCCGTGCCTTTGGCGATGTTTCTAGGAAGAAGTTGCTGCGACTAAGGTCGAAAAGGTTGCTTACCTGTGTTCTCCTTTAAGATTTTGATGGACTCCTGTCTCACGTTTAGGTCTTTCAACCATTTGGAGTCTATTTTTGTGTGTGGTGTAAGGAAATGGTCCAGTTTCATTCTTCTGCATGTGGCTGTCCAATTTTCCCAACACCATTTGTTGAAGAGACTGTCTCTTTTCCATTGGACATTCTTTCCTGCTTTGTCAAAGATAAGTTGACCATAGAGTTGAGGGTCCATTTCTGGGCTCTCGATTCTGTTCCATTGATCGATGTGTCTGTTTTTGTGCCAGTACCATACTGTCTTGATGATGACAGCTTTGTAATAGAGCTGGAAGTCCGGAATTGTGATGCCGCCAGCTTTGCTTTTCTTTTTCAGTATTCCTCTGGCTATTCTGGGTCTCTTCTGGTTCCATACAAATTTTAGGATTATTTGTTCCATTTCTTTGAAAAAAGTGGATGGTATTTTGATGGGGATTGCATTGAATGTATAGATTGCTCTAGGTAACATTGACATCTTCACAATGTTGATTCTCCCAATCCATGAGCATGGAACGTTTTTCCATTTCTTTGTGTCTTCTTCAATTTCTTTCATGAGTATTTTATAGTTTTCTGAGTACAGATCCTTTGCCTCTTTGGTTAGATTTATTCCTAGGTATCTAATGGTTTTGGGTGCAATTGTAAATGGGATAGACTCCTTGATTTGTCTCTCTTCTGTCTTGTTGTTGGTGTATAGGAATGCCACTGATTTCTGTGCATTGATTTTATATCCTGCTACTTGACTGAATTCCTGTATGAGTTCTAGCAGTTTTGGGGTGGAGTCTTTTGGGTTTTCCACATAAAGTATCATATCATCTGCAAAGAGTGAGAGTTTGACTTCCTCTTTGCCGATTTGGATGCCTTTGATTTCTTTTTGTTGTCTGATTGCTGTGGCTAGGACTTCTAATACTATGTTGAATAGCAGTGGTGAGAGTGGACATCCCTGCTGCGTTCCTGACCTTAGGGGAAAAGCTCTCAGCCTTTCCCCATTGAGAATGATATTCGCTGTAGGTTTTTCATAGATGGCTTTTATGATATTGAGGTATGTCCCCTCTATCCCTATACTCTGAAGAGTTTTGATCAAGAAAGGATGCTGTACTTTGTCAAATGCTTTTTCTGCATCTATTGAGAGGATCATATGATTCTTGTTCTTTCTTTTGTTAATGTATTGTATCACGTTGATTGATTTGCGGATGTTGAACCAGCCTTGCAGCCCAGGGATAAATCCCACTTGGTCGTGGTGAATAATCCTTTTAATGTACTGTTGGATCCTATTGGCTAGTATTTTGGTGAGAATTTTTGCATCCATGTTCATCAAGGATATTGGTCTGTAATTCTCTTTTTTGATGGGGTCTTTGTCTGGTTTTGGGATCAAGGTAATGCTGGCCTCATAAAATGAGTTTGGAAGTTTCCCTTCCATTTCTATTTTTTGGAACAGTTTCAGGAGAATAGGTATTAATTCTTCTTGAAATGTCTGATAGAATTCCCCTGGGAAGCCATCTGGCCCTGGGCTTTTGTTTCTTGGGAGATTTTTGATGACTGTTTCAATTTCCTTAGTGGTTATAGGTCTGTTCAGGTTTTCTATTTCTTCCTGGTTCAATTTTGGTAGTTGATACATCTCTAGGAATGCATCCATTTCTTCCAGGTTATCTAATTTGCTGGCATAGAGTTGCTCATAATATGTTCTTATAATTGTTTGTATTTCTTTGGTGTTGGTTGTGATCTCTCCTCTTTCATTCATGATTTTGTTGATTTGGGTCATTTCTCTTTTCTTTTTGATCAGTCTGGCCAGGGGTTTATCAATCTTGTTAATTCTTTCAAAGAACCAGCTCCTAGTTTCGTTGATCTGTTCTACTGTTCTTTTGGTTTCTAGTTCATTGATTTCTGCTCTGATCTTTATGATTTCTCTTCTCCTGCTGGGTTTAGGCTTTATTTGCTGTTCTTTCTCCAGCTCCTTTAGGTGTAGGGTTAGGTTGTGTATTTGAGACCTTTCTTGTTTCTTGAGAAAGGCTTGTATTGCTATATACTTTCCTCTCAGGACTGCCTTTGCTGTATCCCAAAGATTTTGAACAGTTGTGTTTTCATTTTCATTGGTTTCCATGAATTTTTTTAATTCTTCTTTAATTTCTTGGTTGACCCATTCATTCTTTAGTAGGATGCTCTTTAGCCTCCATGTATTTGAGTTCTTTCCGACTTTCCTCTTGTGGTTGAGTTCTAGTTTCAAAGCATTGTGGTCTGAAAATATGCAGGGAATGATCCCAATCTTTTGGTACCGATTGAGACCTGATTTGTGACCTAGGATGTGATCAATTCTGGAGAATGTTCCATGGGCAGTAGAGAAGAATGTGTATTCCTTTGCTTTGGGATGGAATGTTCTGAATATGTCTGTGAAGTCCATTTGGTCCAGTGTGTCATTTAAAGTCTTTATTTCCTTGTTGATCTTTTGCTTAGATGATCTGTCCATTTCAGTCAGGGGGGTGTTAAAGTCCCCCACTATTATTGTATTGTTGTCAATGTGTTTCTTTGCTTTTGTTATTAATTGCCTTATATAATTGGCTGCTCCCATGTTCGGGGCATAGATATTTACAATTGTTAGATCTTCTTGTTGGATAGACCCTTTAAGTAGGATATAGTGTCCTTCCTCATCTCTTATTACAGTCTTTGTTTTAAAATCTAGTTTGTCTGATATAAGGATTGCCACCCCAGCTTTCTTTTGGTGTCCATTAGCATGGTAAATGGTTTTCCACCCCCTCACTTTCAATGTGGGGGTGTCTTTGGGTCTAAAATGAGTCTCTTGCAGACAGCATATTGATGGGTCTTGTTTTTTAATCCAATCTGATAGCCTGTGTCTTTTGATTGGGGTATTTAGCCCATTTACATTCAGGGTAACTATTGAAAGGTATGAATTTAGTGCCATTGTATTACCTGTAAGGTGACTGTTAACTGTCTGTTGTCTGTGTTCGTTTCTGCTCTTTGCTGCTTTTAGGTTCTCTCTTTGCTTAGAGGACCCCTCTCAATATTTCTTGGAGGGCTGGTTTCGTGTTTGCAAATTCCTTTAGTTTTTGTTTGTTCTGGAAGCTTTTTATCTCTCCTTCTATTTTCAGTGATAGCCTAGCTGGATATAGTATTCTTGGCTGCATATTTTTCTCGTTTAGTGCTCTGAAGATATCTTGCCAGTCCTTTCTGGCCTTCCAGGTCTCTGTGGATAGGTCTGTTGCCAATCTAATGTTTCTACCATTGTAGGTTACATATCTCTTCTCCCGAGCTGCCTTCAGGATCTTCTCTTTGTCTCTGAGACTCGTAAGTTTTACTATTAGATGTCGGGGTGTTGACCTATTATTATTGATTTTGAGAGGGGTTCTCTGTGCCTCCTGGATTTTAATGCCTGTTTCCTTCCTCACATTAGGGAAGTTCTCTGCTATAATTTGCTCCAATATACCTTCTGCCCCTCTCTCTCTCTCTTCTTCTTCTGGGATCCCAATTATTCTAATGTTGTTTCGTCTTATCATATCACTTATCTCTCGAATTCTGCCCTCGTGATCCTGTAGTTGTTTCTCTCTCTTTTTCTCAGCCTCTTTATTTTCCATCATTTGGTCTTCTATATCGCTGATTCTCTCTTCTGCCTCATTTATCCTAGCAGTTAGTACCCCCATTTTTTATTGCACCTCATCAATAGCCTTTTTGATTTCGATTTGGTTAGATTTTAGTTCTTTTATTTCTCCAGAAAGGGTTTCTCTAATAACTCCCACGCTTTTTTCAAGCCCAGCTAGTATCTTTAAAGTCATGATTCTGAACTCTAGGTCCGACATCGTACTAATGTCCGTATTGAGTAGGTCCCTGGCTGACGGTACTACCTCTTGTTCTTTTTGCGGAGGTGATTTCTTTCGTCTTGTCATTTTGTCCAGAGGAGAATAGATGAATGAGAGAACAAAATGCTAACAGGTTTACAACGTCCCCAGCAAATATACTGTATACAAATCAGAAAAGACCTGAAACCAGGGGAAAAGAAAGGGAAAGAAAGAAAAAAGAAAGAGAAAAAGAAAAAAAAAGATAAAAACAAAAACAAAACAATACAAAAAAGGCAGAATATGATCAAATATGATCAGGCTAGTGCATAGATCAGTGCCACACTAGATTTTGGGCGTATTTTGGTCTGTTAGAAAAAAGTGCCTCCTAAAATTTTAAAGGAAGAAAGACAATATATGTACAAAATAAGGGTTGATACAATGAAGGGATGGAAGATGACTGTAAAGATGAAAATTATAAAAGATTTTATAAAAGGACTTGGTAAGATAGTTGTTTTTGTAAAAAGAAAGAAGATTTAAGAAAAAAAAAAAAGGAAAAAGGGAGAGAATGTGATCAGGCAGGAGACTAGAACAAAGCCATACACTAGTGATTTAGGGTATATTTTGATCTGTTAGAAGAAACTGTACCTCAAAATTTTAAAGAGAGAACAACTTATATATATATGCCAAAAATAAGGGTAACTACTATGAAGGGATAAAATATGACTCTAAAAATGAAAAATAAAAAATGTTTTGTTTTTTTTTTAAAAAAGGGATTTATAAGATGTTGGTTGAAAAAGGGAAAAAGAAAAATAAAAAAAAACAGTCAAAAAAATTAACTTTGATGAAATAATGAATCATGGTAAAAAAAAAAAAAAAAAAAGCCACGAATCTATGTGCAGTATTCCCCTAGCGCTGGAGGTCTCCTATTCTTGATCGATCAACTTGGTCTTGGCTTGCTGGCTGTTTGTGTTGATCTTCTGGGGGAGGGGCCTGTTGCTGTGGTTTCCAAATGTCTTTGCCAGAGGCGGAATTGCCCCGCCCTTGTCGGTCCGGGCTAAGGAAGCTGCTCCGGTTTGCTCTCAGGAGCTTTTGTTCCCTGCAAGCTCTCGGTACAGCTTTGGAGGACCAGGGCAGAAATGGTGGCCTCCCAATCTCCACTCGGAGGAGCTGAGAACTCGGGGCCCCTCTCCTCAGTGTGCCCCCAGAGAAAAGCAGTCACTTCCGTGTCCCCGGTCTCCGGCCGCACTCCGTGCTCACCCGGCCTGTGATCGAGCGTTTCTATCTCTGGCACCCGACCCCGCGCGGAGTCTCCAAACCCAGCAGATCCCTGCAGTGCGCTCCCGCACCGCTCCTCCCCGGGAAGGAAGGGGAGTCTCCCCGGATCTGCTGCTTGTTGGGTCCCTGCTGGGAGAGCCGTGCCCCGACTGGGCCACAGATCACAGTTTATGGCAACCCCGAGCTGAGAGCCCGCGACTCTGCTCCGTATCTGCAGCCGGCTTCCCTGCTCTGATACCTGGGAGCTCTGGCGCACTCAGGCTCCCCCGGTCTCTCTGTGACCCCAAGGGTCCTGAGACCACACTGTCCCGGGAGGATTCCACCCCCCGCTTAGCCACTGCAGCGACGTCCCTCCACCGAGCCAACTTCTAAAAGGTCCGATTTTGTGCTCCGCGGCTCTAGCACTTGCCAGAAGCGGCCGGCGGAGGCCCCTCCCCCGCCGTCTATCCTCCCGAATATCGCCTCGGATTCACTTCTCCGCACGCCCTACCTTCCAGTAAGTGGTCGCTTCTCTGTTCAGAGAGTTGTTGCTACTCTCCTGTTCGATCTCCTGTTGAGTTCATAGGTGTTCAGAATGGTTTGATCCCTATTCAGCTGAATTCCTGAGACCAGACGAAATCTAGGTCTCCTACTCCTCCGCCATCTTGCTCCCCTAACATCTGTTTTTTAACCATACGTTGATTCTTAAAGGCTAGAGGGGAGGCAGAGTTTCCTTCAAGATACAAGCTCCATGTTATTTATCTAATTTAAGCAACACACAAAATTTTAATTCAGCCGTAATTCCTAAGAATCTTGACTAAGTCGCTGTATGGACTTAGAAGACATATGAGAACCCAGCAATTCTGTATATTTTTGGCACTGCTAAATAGTTCAATATGACTTAGAAAATTCCACTGGGTGGAGGGACAAGGAAGACCCAAGTCAAATTACTGCACACACTAGGAAGCAAAGGTGAAACATGATGCCTTGATAACTGGGGTGACAATCAGGAGCCATGTTCCTCTCCTTCCTCCTGAGCCATCTCCCACCGCTTCCCTCTCCTGTCCCCTGTCTTCATTTCACTTCCCCTCTTTAACACCTTCAACCCAGTGGAACTATGTACCATCTTCCCCAACTTTTTTGGGGGGTGGGTGGTGCTCCCTCTCATTCCATGCCTAATGACCATATCCTTTCCAGTCCTGTATCCTTTCCACACCTCCTCCACACCCTTTATCCTGCCAATCTTCCGCCAGTAGCCCAATTCAAGACAGAAACTGTATAAAATGAGAAGTGACCAGAGAGAAAAATGGAAGCACTACAAACTCTTCTTGTCTATTTGCACCTTATATGAACACTACTCGCAGTACGAATTATTTGTAGTGAATCGTTATGTTTAAGCTTCTTATGGAAATTCAAATGTCAATTTTTACTGCCTAAAAGGTAATTAACATTTTTATACTAAGTTGAACTTCATCTTAATTGAACATAACCATGTATTGCTAAAGGTATTTTTTAACAGGTTTTATCTTTTGAGGTTTAGGTTCACAGCAAAATTGAGTAAAAGATACAGAGATTTCCTATATACTCCCTGCCCCCACACATGCCTAGATTTCCCCCATCATCAACATCCCCCTCCTGAGTGGTACATTTGAAACAACTGAGAAATCTAATCTAAATCTAAACTGACACATCATACACAGTAGTTTCTCTGCCCTAAAAATCCTCTGTGCTCCACCCATTCCTCCTTCCCACCCTCCTGACCCCTAGCAATTACTGATCCTTTTTTTGTCTCCATAGTTTTGTCTTTTCCAAAATGTCATATAGTGGGAACTATATAGTATGTAGCCTTTGCTGATTGGCTTCTTCCACTTAATAATATGCATTTAAGTTTCCTTATGTCTTTTCGTGGTTTGATAGCTCATTTCCTTTAAGTGCTGAGAAATATTCCATTGTCTGGATGTACCACAGTTTATTTATGCACTCACCTACTGAAGGACATCTTGGTTGCTTCCCAGTTTTTGGTAATTATTAATAAAGTTGCTATAAACATCCATGTGCAGGTTTTTATGTGAACATAAGTTTTCAACTCCTTTGGGTAAACACCAAGAAGTATGACTGCTGGATTATATGGTTAAAAGTACGTTAAGTTTTATACGAAACCGACCAAACTGACTTTGAAACTGGCTGTACTATTCTGCATTGCCACCAGCAACAAATGGAAGTTCCTTCTGCTCCACACCCTCACCAAGATTTGGTGTTGTTGGTGTTCCAGATTTGGCCCATTTGAATAGGTGTGTAGTGGTATCTCAGTGTTGTTTAATTTGCATTTCTCTGATGTGCGAAATAGGATGTGAAACACCTTTTCATGCGCTTATTTGCCATCTGCGAATCTTCGAATCTTCGCTGGTAAGGTCTCTCTTGAGGCCTTTGCTCATTTTTTAATTGGGTTGTTTGTATTCTTGTTAAGTTTTAAGAATTCTTTGTATATTTTGGATAACAGTCCTTAACAGATACATCTTTTGCAAACATTTTCTAAGTCTTCCCATTATGAACATGTGATAATTAAAATACTAAGAAATGGCTATTTTTCACTACATAAGTTTCACTAACATCCTTCTACCATCTTAATAGTGTTCTAAACTTAATGGGGTAATACAGTCCTTTTACAAAAGCAAGATGAATATTCTCCTATGAAAACTGAACCGTTCCCAATATAAACCCGAATCACAGCAATTCATTTCTTGGCCCATCCAAAAATGAATATACATATACATGAACTGACACAAATTGCCAAAACTCATCACAAATCCTTCAATATGGTGATTTTCCAACTTTTGGGGGGATGGGGGGAAGGCCCTCACTCACAGTGTTTAAATGGAATTCTACCCAGAAACAGCAAACAGAAGAGGTAGGAGAGGGATGACACTGGTAGAAGCCTCGGAGCAGACCAGCGAAAAATGTGCTATTCCCCACACACAGATCACCTCTCCTCTTTGCCCCCCAAATCTAAGTCATCCATAGTCACTCAGTTTGGGTATGACCTCCCTGGGGTAGCTTTCCCTGGGAATCTCCAATGGTGAGATGTTAGATATGCCTTCCAACCTACAGAGTTCCCCATACTTACCTCATCACAGCTCTTACCACACTGTATTAAAACAGCACATCCAGTCATCGGCCTCTACTATCTGACTGAAAGTCCCTCTAAAGTCTAAGACTCATTCATTGTTTTATCTCCTGTGAGCAACACATAAAGGCTACCCTCAGCAGTAGGTACTCAACATATATCAGTTGAGTGAATAAGTGAGTAAGTGTGTGCCTTGATGCATGTGGTAACAACACATTTCTCTTGGCTTATATATGAGAAGTTCCTTGAGGAGTGTAAGAACCAGGAATGTAGGGGCTGTGTCAACTGTGGCTCCCTTGGATCCACGTTACCCAGCACACATATTCCCAAGTATTACTGCCCAGTTCCTGCCTCCACCCCAAGCTTCAGTTTGAACTGCTGGAATCTTTTTTGTAGACCTTGCTTTCTTCAGCACTGGCCCTGGAGTCAGCAAATGTGGGTTCTTACAGCATCCCAGTCCCTAACTAGCTGTGTGATCCTGGACAATTCACATTAAATCTCTAGGTCTCATTTTCTGTACCTGTAAAATAGTTCTAAAATATGCTTTAGTACCAGGAGCCTTTTCCTCAAATAAAATTTTAGAATGAGTCCCAATATAGGAAAAAAGATAAAAGCCATGACTAAAATTTTTCATTCTGCTCAATTCTTCACTGTTTGAGGAAAATACCCCGACCTCCTTAGAGCAGAGTACATTTGCAAAACTCTAAACTAATAGAGATCTAGTGTGGCATTAACATTTTATGATTTATATATTCAACAAATATTTATTAAATGTCTATTCTGTGCCAAGCACTGGACTAGACACAAAAGATTCTGTAATAAACAATGCAGATGGGCTTCCTCAAATATTTATGCCAAAATGCAGTATTAAACACATGTTTAACATTTACTAAAATGAACAAAAAAAATTTAAACACCCTCTGGTCTCTCTTTTGGGAGTGTAGAAAGGAAGACAATTTGCCAAGTGCTCAACTAGCGGCACAGACTTCATTTCAATTTCAGAAATGCAAATCTCATTTTCTCTAACCAAATTCCACTGCTGTAAGTGGGAATTTTTCAATTTGTATTGTTTTCTTGCAAATCATTTTTATGTCAGTTTCCCAGTAACACATCTACATTACCACTAGTAATTAGTAGCTAAAATGTAATGCATGCTCCTGTCATTTCCTAGTTTATTTTTCACTTGCCTTATCTTTTAGCATTTTTAGGATCTTTTAACCTAGTAATTTTTCTCATCCTTCACTATTTCATATGAATAGTGAACCTGAAAGTGAAATCCAAAAGGCATGAGCCATATTTTTTTTACCAGTAATTGTTTCACCCATTTATTTATTTCATTCAACAAGTATCTGAACATCCCTACTATGTACAGAGCATTCTGCTATAAAGTGGTACAAAATTTCTAGAAACGTGTTCATTTTCTTCCCCTTTTATTCTTTCCTTTTCTTTCCCCTTAGTAGTTTAAAGTATATAACAAGAACAAGGACCAGATTTCCCTATGCTTCCCTCAACCTATAATGCGCTTCCATATTTACACATACCATATCCATTCACATTCACTCAATAAAAAAAAGTACAGTGCTAGACATTGCACAGACATTCTTGTCTATGTCTAAGCAATATGATTCCTTTTCTCAGGGAATGAAGGAAAGGAAATATGATTCCTTTTCTCAGGGAATGAAGGGAAGGATAAAGATAGTGAAGACATTTCAGGAGAATCTATAAGACGGTGTCATCATAAGTACCAGAAAAAGAAACAAAGACGACTCT
Organism: Zalophus californianus; assembly: GCF_009762305.2. Taxonomy (NCBI): domain Eukaryota; kingdom Metazoa; phylum Chordata; class Mammalia; order Carnivora; family Otariidae; genus Zalophus; species Zalophus californianus. Next base: position 153,439,316 of record NC_045598.1, read on the forward strand.
CAGTTTTGTTGTGCAAAGACTAAGTAGGTGATGATGCCACGAACACAACAGGAATTTGAGAGGCTTCTCTGCAACAGTTAAAAATCTTATCTAAGAATGTTAATCTGGATCTTGTCCAGTTGAGTCACCCAGACAAGAATCAGTAATACTTGTATTTGAATAACCACTATGTGGCAAGGTCCAAGGGCACTTAGTAAGACATAATCCCAAATTCACAGAATTTAAGAGTCAGGTGACAGAGAATGCAAGTAAACATGTGCTTAAAGAGAAACACAGGTAAAAGAGAAGATTGGAAGCATAAGCATAATTATGAAGAGTCTTATACGCCATCCTTAGGAGACTGGATCTATCCAGGCAATGGGACACTTAGGTTTTAAACTGAGAAGGGCTTGATTAGGTTTGCATTCTAGCTTCCAGGTAGAAAATGAGTTGGAGGAGTCAAAAATGAAAGCAAAGTGAAAAAATAGGAAGATGAGAAAGAAATATGAGCAAGAGCTGATAGGTCCTAAGATGCACCAAGGTTAGAGGAAGATATGTATAATAGGCAATAATTGAGACCCTGCCTTTCCTAGAGCACGCTCAATTAAAATCTCTAAAGGACAACACTAGTCCCTAAGGTATATTTAACCATAAAAATAAAGTAATAACAGCAACACACAATACCAAAAGTATTAAGTACCTGATGGGCCCAACACTACTCTAGGCTCAATTTTTCCTTTTCTACACCAAATTGTGGGAACCACATTCTTATCAAATTACCATATTAATAGCAAGATCTGGGAAAACTTTGGAATTACATATTTTGGTCTGGGAGCTGAGGAATGTATTATTTTTTTCTATAACCACTTGAATTTCCAGTTATACAGCCTTTATGAAAAATATATAATATAATCCAAATATATAGCATATAATAAAGAAAAGCAAAACTGAACAGTCTCAAGAAACAAAGTTCCTCTAGGATTATTCAGTCACCTCATTAGCCAAAGGACTTACAATATAAGGATGTTACATACTTTTGGGAGGGAAAGTTTTTCACAGCTCTCGTATTAACAGGGCCCTGATTAGCTTAGGGGTGACAGTGTGTTCAGATGCCATTAAATCATCAGCTGAAAGACACCATGTGACTCAGTCAATTTTGATGAATAAAACGTAAGCTGAGAGTTTCTGGAAAAGCCCTTTCCTGCTTTTTTTTTTTTTTTAAAGATTTTTTTATTCATTTGACAGAGAGACACACAGCGAGAGAGGGAACACAAGCAGGAGGAGTGGGAGAGGGAGAAACACGCTTCCCGCGGAGCAGAGAGCCTGATGCAGGGCTCGCTCAATCGATCCCCGGACCCCGGGATCATGACCTGAGCCAAAGGCTTAACGACTGAGCCACCCAGGCGCCCCCCTTTCCTGCTTTTTCCCTTTTCCTCCTGCCTGGAACATAAACATAAGGCTGGAGCAAGAGCAGCCCTCTTACAACCATGAGCTAATAAGCATGGGGACAAAGAGCACATATTAAGTTCAGCACAGTGTAAGAAAAGAAGTCTGAGACAGTTGTCACTTTGTTGCTGCCACTATAGACCTTCTGTAAAGGGAGAGTAATAAAATCTCTTTTCAATTAAGTAACTATAGGCTAAACATAGTCCTAATTTATAAACTCTGCATCCCTGACTGGGCTGTTTAATAGGGCATATAAGACCCTTCATGACCAGCTCGACTTAACCTATCCCAAATCATTTCACACCAATCTCTCTGTCTCACACCTTCCACTCCAGTAATTCTAAACCTTGTCAAAACAGCACATACCAGGGAGCTGTTTTTCACCTCTCTTCTTGTAATTCTCTTTACTGTCTCTCATCCCTCCATTTCTTCACCCAGTTTTAATTAACTCTTCCTCAGCATGCCAGACTTCATAACTCCTGCCTGGGGGAGGTGCCCTTCCTCCTAGCTCTCACATCACCCCCTGCAACATGCTGACTATGTGTATCACAGCTATTTCTTTAAGGATCTGTCTTCCCAAAGAGGTTACCAGCTCCTCAAGAAGAAAAACAGTATCTTTGTTCTCTTGGTATTTCTAGATCCTGGTACAGTATGTGGCCCACTGGGAATGCTCGGTAAGTGTTGAATGAATTAGAGTTACATAAAACATGTCTGTTTTTAATCAGTAAAAACAATTATATAAAAAGACTGTTAAATTACCTCCCTTAACATCAAAAATAATTTTCACCCATATATTTGCCCCCCAAATGGGAAAACAGCTTGAGTGCTTTCTATGACCACATGTTGCTTTATAACATCATTTCTGCTTTAGAACTGTAAGTCCTAAAGACAACCCTACAAAACTATCCTCATCTTCCCTGAAGGATTAGTCTCACTTCAGATTCAAAGTCAGAAAACTAACCAGATGACCAAAACATATATTTTCTTATGCATTATCAGCAAAATTCATCAAAATGAAGGTAAATAAAGAAATAAAATCTCTTCATACCTGTCACATTGTTGCATTATGGAAATTTCTTTGATTATTTCCTGAAGATCCGACTCAACAGGTACTTGTTTAATTGCCACAACTTGACCAGATTCCTTATGTATTGCTTTAAATACACTTCCATAAGATCTAAAAGAAACCAAGACATTTATTTTTTTCCTTTCAAACATCATAAGTATTAGAAAAAATCTACAAGTTTTTGCATGTACTCTTTTCCAATTTAAAACACTACTTAATGGTGATAAATCAAAGTAAACAAGTAAGAAAAGTGAATTATACCTTAGCTTTAATGTTTCAATTATATACGTAAAATCTACTAAAATCATCAAGTTAATATGTAAAGATTTGCTTTTTTCTTATGAATGAAAGAAAGAGACTTACGGTTTGTCAACTCAAACAAATGCAGCATTAAGAAGATATAAATGGAAATCAAAAGAATGAAATGTAAAATAAAAACAGCCAAAGTCTCAAGTTACCACAAAAGGCTTAGCTCACCTTAAGCAAAATCATGCCCAGAATATCAAAGTCCCATGCCTGTTCAGACTGTATAAAAACACGTGAAACCCTCAGCTGCGGACCACAGCAGACCAAAGTTAGAGACGCAGGGAATCTGGTTTCCCCTAAGTCACACATCCAAGGTCTCCTCAAACGCTCTTTCTCCTCCTCAGGAGCAAGATCACACACTGACAGGTAATAAGAGGATCTAATTTCCACTTGCCTAAAAAGCATCTCTGCTACAACCCTTGAAATTTTGCCAAGTAAATATTTCTGTGCTTTAAAAAGCAGAAACAATGAGAGAGAGAAGCCATGTATACTTTGGTATGAATTAGAAGACAAAGTAAACCCTGCTAGCACTTACTGTTCTGATTGTCAGCCAGGTACTAGGGTTGGTGTTTTACGAGCATTATCAAATTCAACCCTCTCAATTGTGAGGTAAAATACTACTATCACCATTTTCTGAGATGAGGAAACAGACTCCAATAGTTAACCAACAAGGACAGAATTTAAACATACAAGGATTCCAAAGATCATATTCTTCTCACTATATCATTTCTATAGAAGAGAAAGAAGAACAAGCCATTGGAAGATATAGAATGTTTCCTAATATTAGAAAGCTATGCAAAATCACTTTCAAATGTATAATCTCTTACAATACGTGAAAAATAAGTGATAAAACAGCTACCTTAACAAAATGAATTTTATCCTATTCTGTTTCTTTAAACTTTCCAAAGTAATTTAGTTTGATACTCAGAGACAGTGTGTGTGTAGTCCTAATTTATACACATGAACACACACAAACACACACACACACATCCCCTTAAAAGTCATGTATGTATGTATACATATACATGTATATAAACCTATGTGTGTATATATATTTCCTCAAAAGTCAATAAAGAATTCAGTGCTGGATTATCTATCATGAATTAAGCAACACCATCACTCCCTTCTGAAGTCCCATCACAGCAAAAGAGAAGCTGGGAACCCCAAATTGTGGTTCCCAAAATTCCTTTCCCTGAATGGATCCCAGTTAAGAGTCTGACAATAAGAAGTATATGCATGAAATCTGAATGGCAAAAAGTTAAGGAGAAACCATCATTCTCCAGATGTAGTTGTAGCAAATGAATTGGCAGGTATGAGAGACGCAACAGCCTCCTGCAGAGCTTTTGATAACCACCACACTGCTGCTACAGAATGAGATCATTGGCGGGAGCTTCTCAAAGACTCTTAAGGATTCCAGGAGATCCCCAGTGAGCTTTTAAGAAACACCCACTGCAGTGTTTCAGGCTGAGATATTCAGTGTTGGCTTCTCTAACCTTCAGCAGCAGATTTGATGACCTCTGCATCTGTGGCCCTTGCATAAATCATTTGAGGTCCTAACTTTATAATAAACTCACTATACCCAGAATACATAGAGTACTCAGCGGGGAGCGGGGAGCCTGCTTCTCCCTCTCCCACTTCCCTTGCTTCCACTCGTCCTTGCTCGCTCTGTCAAATAAATAAATAAAATCTTAAAAAAAAGGGGGATGAAGAATGCTATGGTGAAAATAAGAGTACAAATACTATGGAACAGGCTGGCTGCCCTGGCCTGCACTGGACCAGTTATATAACAAATGTAACAAGCTCAGAGCTTAGACTTCCAGCTCAAGACTGAGGACCAGAAAAATTCTGAATGCCCCAAAAGAATTTCTTAATTCTTGTAGGCACAGGGCTGAGACTTCCAAAAACAAACTCAAGGTCTAATCTAAGCTGGATTACATTGCAAACTAAATTCACAGCTCTGTTCTGTTAAAGTTAGGCTTTTAACTATAAAGAGAGGTAACCAGAGAATTGGTAATGGGACATTTAAGTAGATATTTATTAATCTGAGTACCTTGAACCCCCCAAGTCCTAAAGGCACCCCTTGCCAACAAAAGCAACCCTATTCCTCAGTCCAAGAAGATGAGCGTCACAATGCCTAAAGACTCCATAATGACCTCACCTGAGGCAGTCACTTTTCAGGTTAATGTAAACTCTCCTCCACTACCTCACATTGCTTCCAGTCCTAAAACTACACTCAAATCTCCAGACACTGGGAGAATGAATAGAAAATCTGATGCAAGAGCACCTACTATTCATACCAAAAAAGTTAGGAGATTTTGTCAGTTTTTATCAGCAGAATTCTAAAGAATATAGGATTCCAAGATTTCCAGTGAGAAAGCAATTCACTGATATGGATGGAAGACCAGAAATTCCAGACCAGTGTGTTATCTCAAACAGTTGGGGAGTGCCCCAACAGTATGCTCAGCTAGTTAACTGAAACCTGGACTCTACAGTGACCTACATAGAAATGCCAGCCATCCTCAATATACATTAGGGAAAGGATCAAAGGTTCAAGTAGATCGAATACTGGAATGGATACATCATATGTGACTTGCTCACCTAACCCCTAACTATCTTCACTGAGAGGATCCAGAGGATACTCCCTTTCCTAGCATCATTGGAAGCTCTATAATGCAGGTCAGGGATGCCAACAGTGAAATGGACTCCCCAGTTTTAATGAATGATGGGAACCATAAAGAAGTGAAAAGAACTAGCAGCATCTTTCCACCAGAGATAAAGAGAACATGGTAACCATTATGGGTAGCCAAGTAAGGCTGAATTTTCTTTTTTATACATCTAGGTCTGGATATTAAAGTTATTCTGGCTTCATAAAAATAACTGCAATTATGTGTCCTAAAAGACTTAGCTGGGTTTGTTTGTTTTGTTTTTTTTTTTTTTAGTAAAATGCATATAATGTAAAATTCGCCATTTTAAACACTTTAAAGTATACAATTCAGTGACATTTAGTGCATTCTCAATGTTGTATAACCATTACCTCTATCTAGTTCCAAATCATTTGGAATCTGCTTTCTGGTCTCTATGGATCTATTCTGGATTCATATAAATGGAATCATATAATAATGTGACTTTTTGTGTCTGGCTTCTTTCACTAAACAGAATGTTCTCAAGGTTCATCCATTCAGTAGCATGTGTCAGTACTTCATTCATTTAATGGCTAAATAATATTCCATTGTCCAGATATATCACACTTTATCCATTCACCAGTCAATGGACATTTCCACATCTGACTCTTGTGAATACTGGTGCTATGAGCTGGTATCTTTTTTAAGATTTATTTATTTGAGAGTGTGTGCACACACGCAAGTGGCAGGGGCAGGGGGGCAGAGGGAGAGGGAGAAAGAGAATCTCCAGCAGACTTCCCACTAAGCAGAGCCCAACACAGCGCTCAATCTCATGACCCTGAAATCATGACCCGAGTCGAAATCAAGATTTAAGGATGCTTAACCAACTGAGCCACCCAGGTGCCCCAAGCTGCTATCTTTTTAATTCATAGGTAGATACCTAACTGTCCTTCCATCTTTTCCATGGTAATTAATCCATTTAAGTTTTAACTTCTTCGGGGGTCAACTTACCCTTATTTAAATTTTATTATGAAAGCATCAACTTTTCAATCACTAAATGAGTTGTCATTAGAGCAGCATATAGTGGTCTCTTAATTCTTCAAATTGTTTCCCTATCATTGGTTGTATCTTCTTTCTTATTCCAAATCTTCTATTTTTGCTCTTTTTTCTTTGGTCAAAGTCAGAAGAGGTTTAACTATTTTATTGATCTGCTCAAAGAAACTGCTTTTGTATTTATCATGTTTAAATTTTATTTTCCATTTCATTAATTTTAAATTTTTCTTTTATGAATTCTCTCTTCCTAATTTTTTGGTATATTCTATTATTTTTCTAAGTTCACTTATAAGCACAAAGTTCTTTTCTTTTGTTCTTTTTTAGTAATGAAGTTATTTAAGACTAAATATTTTCCCCTAATTACAGCTTCTCTGGATTCCACAGATATTGGCATTTGTTTCTTTTCCACTTTCTAAATGATTCATAATTTCCTCCTTAATCTTTAGGTTACCTCAGATTATGTGTCTTAATTTCCAATAAGTATGGATTTTATTATGCTGTAATTCTTTCTCATTTTAGACTATAATCAAAAATGAGACATACAAAATCTTTTCTTTGAAATTCGTAAATCAATGCTCCATTAACATACCAAAAAAAGCAATGCCAAAATATATAGTTATATATATGTAGATATATATAATCAAGTTTATTGATTATAACATTTACACCATCTTTGTCCTTTTTTTCTGCTACTCTTAATCAGTTCTGAAAGCAATATATGAGAATCTCCCATTTGAATAAACTTTTATTAGATTCCCCTGGCATTTCTAATAGCTTTCCTTCACAAATTTAATCGTCCTGGTGACTGACACATATACATTTCATATAAATTGTCTTTTAAGTCATTATCTCATGTCCCTCTTTATTCTTTATTTGGATATTAACCTTCATTATTCACTTGATCTTTTAACTTTAACTAATTTACTGGATATAAATATTGCCACTCCTATTTTTTTTATTTTTATTTGTATGATTATCTTTCTTATCTGGTATCTCCAATAGGAAATAACCCTACATTTCTACCCTTTGTATTACACAGGCCTTTTATAAATAGCATATTGCTAAATTTTACATTTTAATTGACCCTACTAATTTGTCTTTTTTTTTTAAGATTTATCCACTTACTTGAGAGAGAGCACGCGAGAGAGAGTGTAGGGGAGGGGCAAAGGGAGAGGGAAAGAGAAACTCCAAGCAGACTCCATGCTAAGCACAGAGCCCTACATGGGGCCTGGTCTCATGACCCCAAGATCCCGATCCAAGCCAAAACCAAGAGTCAGATGCCCAACTGACTGCTCCACCCAGGCGTCCCTTAATGGGAGAATTGACATCTAGTGAAAAATATATTTCATTTTATTCTTTCCAACTTACATTTAGCTTATTACTTCACATTTTTGTTTCTCTTTTTCCTTTTCCTTGTTCTTGTTGGTTAACACCATTTTAATTCTGTTTTATGCCTTTTATTATTTTGAACATCCTTCTATACTGACATTTTACTAAATGACTCTATGTGCTAAAAATGAAACATTATTTTAAATTCATATTCATAAATATTTTAAAATCATATCAACTATTCCTCTGTCTCACTGAGACACTCTACTTAAATCTATTATTCATTTTTCTCCAAGTAAAATGAGTCCCAATGTCCTGATGGCCTTATGTTCACTTGCCTAAAAAGTCAAAATCTTTCAAGCTTATTAATAAGAACACCATACAGAACAAACTAATAAACTTCTTGTGAGTCACAACACATTCCTACCTTTTATATATATATATGTGTGTGTGTGTGTGTGTGTGTGTGTCTATATCTCCTACTTCTCTGAAAACACTATTACCAGATCTAACACAATCCAGTCTTTATATATACATATTGACAGCTACAAAGTATATTAATTACTACTACTATTTTTTCTTCTTTCCACTTTCACTGAGATAATCTGACATATAACATTTATTAGTTTAAGTTGTACAACATAATGATTTATGTATATACTGTAAAATGATAACCACGAGTTTAGTTGACATCTACTAGCTCACAGTAAGAAAAAAATTTTTTTCTTATGATGAAAACTTTTAAGACCTACTCTCTTAGCCACATTAAAATATTTAGGATACTATTATTAACTAGTCACCATGCTATACATGTACATCCTTGGAACTTATTTATCTTATAACTAGAAGTTTGTACCTTTTGACTACTTTCACCCATTTCCCCCACTCCCCATTATCCATCCTCTGGCAACCACCAATTTGTTCTGTTTCTATGAGTTTGGCTTCTTAGATTCTACATATAAGTGAGAGCATATGGTATTTTACTCTGACTTATTTCATTTAGTATAATGCCCTTTTGTGACTGAATAATATTCCACTGTATATATAAATCTTCCCTGGCTTATAAAGCAGTTATGTCCTGATAAACCCACAGTAAGTTCAAAATATCACAAGAAGGAAATGCATTTAATACATTTAATCTACTGAACATGATAGCTTAGCCTAGCCCATCTTAAATATGCTCAGAACACTTTTAACGCCAGCCTATAGTTGGGCAAAATCATCTAACACAAAGCTCATTTTATAATAAAGTGTTGAATATCTCATGTAATTAGTTGAATACTGTGCTGAAAGTGAAAAACAGAATAGCTGTATGAGTATGAAATGGTTGTAAGTATATCAGTTGTTTACCTTCACTTACATGAATAAATAAGAGCTGTGGCTTACTTCTGCTGCCCACTGCCACAAGAAGAGTATCATACTGTAGATCATTAGCCCAGGAAAGATTAAAATTCAAAATTCAACATACGGTTTCTACTGAATGCATATGACTTTTACACCATCATGAAGTTGAAAACTCATAAATCAAACCATGTTAAGTTGGGGACCATCTCTATATACCACATTTTCTTTATCCATTCAATCATCAATGGGACACTTATATTGTTTCCATGTAAATAATGGTGCAGTGAACACAGATGGAAATATCTCTTCAAGACAGTGACTTTGTTTCCTTCATATATATATATATATATATATACACACACACATATATGCGCCCAGAAGTGAGATTACTTGATCATATGATAGTTCTATTTTTAATATTTTGAAGAACCTTCATACTATTTTCTATAGTGGCTGCACCAATGTTCATTCTCACCAACAGTGCACAGCAGTTCCCTGTTCTCCACATTCTCATCAATACTTGTTATTTCTTGTCTTTTTGATAATTACTATTGTTACTAACAAGTGTGAGGTGATATCTCATTGTGGTTATGATTTACATTTCCCTGATGATGAGTGATGTGTCATGTCCCTGTTCACCATCTGGATGTATTCTTTGGAAAAACATCAATTCAGAGCATCCACCCACTTTTTAATTGAAATGTCTGGGTTTTTGCTATTAAGATATATGAGTTCTTGGGGCGCCCGGGTGGCTCAGTCGTTAAGCGTCTGCCTTCGGCTCAGGTCATGGTCCCAGGGTCCTGGGATCGAGCCCCGCATCGGGCTCCCTGCTCTGTGGGAAGCCTGCTTCTCCCTCTCCCACTCCCCCTGTTTGTGTTCCCCCTGTTGCTGTCTCTCTCTGTCAAATAAATAAATATTTTTAAAAAAAAGTATGAGTTCTTTATATGTTTTAGATATTAACCCCTTATCAGATGTATCACTTGCAAATATTTTCTCCCATTACACAGGTTGCTTTTTCATTTTATTGATGGTTCCTTCACTGTGCAGAAGCTTTTTAGTTTGACGTAGTCCCACTTGTTTGTTTTGTTTTTGCTTTTGTTGCCTCTGCTTTGGGTATCAAATCCAAAAAGTCATGTCAAGACCAATGTCAAAGAGCTTACTGCCTATATTTTCTTCCAGGAGTTTTAGGTTTCAGGTCTTACCTTCAAGTCGTTAATCCATTTTTAGTTGATTTTTGCGTACGATATAAGACAGAGGTCCAGTTTCATTCTTTTGCGTGTGGCTATCCATTTTTCTCAACATCATTTATCAAAGAAACTATCCTTTCCCCATTGTATATTCTTGGCACGTTTGTCCTAAATTAACTGGCTAGATATGCATGGGTTTATTGCTGGGCTCTCTATTATGTTTCATTAATCTAGGTATCTGTTTCTATGCCAATACCATACTGTTTTGATTACTACAGTTTTATAATATAGTTTGAAATCAGCATAATACCTCCAGCTTGATTCTTCATTTCCTAATTGCTTTAGCTATTTGGGGCCTTCTGTGGTTCCAAATTGTACAATTGTTTGTTCTACTCCTGCGAAAAATGCCATTGGTATTTTGTTAGGGATTACACTGAATCTGTAGATTGCTTTGGGTAACAGGGACATTTAACAATATGAATTCTCCCAATCCGTGAGCACAGAGTATCTTTCCATTTATTTGTGTCTTCAATTTCTTCATTAATGTCTTACAGTTTTCAGTAAACAGATCTTTCACCTCCTTGGTTAAATTTTTCCTAGGTTTTTTCCTTCTTTTTGATGTAACTATAATTCATTTATTATTTTATTAATTCTAACAACTTTTTGATGGATTCTTTGAGATTTTTTATGTATAATATGATGTCATCAGCAAATAGAGACAGTTTCATCACTTCCTTTCTCATTCTGATATTTTTATTTCTTTTTCTTTCCTAGTTGCTCCAGTTAGGACTTCCCATACTATGTTAAATAAAAGCAGTGAAAGTGTTCATCCACGTCATACACCTGATCTTAGAAGAAAAGCTTTCAGTTTTTCACCACTGAATATGATGTGTGCCGTGGGCATGTCATATATGACCTTTATTATGTTGAGGTGTGTTCCTTCTATATTACTCCTATTCAACTGAAGAAAATATATGCTAGGGAAAGATTATATAGTATTTGATAATTTTTTGTCAAAGGCTACTTTCATATTTTTTGTACTTACCCTTCTCCAAGTTTCTCTAATACATCAAAAACTTCTTCAGGCTGCTTAGTCAAACTGTCTTCACTCAGCTTTTTTAGCTTACTGATGAGAAAAAAAATAGAAAGAAAATACTTTCCTTAAGACCTTTTATAAAATTTTTAATTTTATTTTTAAGAGGCAATATGTTCACATTGTTCAAAAATCAAACAATATAAAAAAAAAAACCAAGGTAAATAGTCTCCTTTCAACACCTCTTAATCTGCCCAGAAACACCTGAAATAACTAGTTTTATTAGCTTCTTATGAAATCTTTATACAAATATGAATATATATTTTTATTTCTCCCCCTACTTACCATACAAGATAGCATTTTATACACACTCTTTTCTATCCACACTATTAAATACTTTGCAGTTTTCACTTAACAACATGTAGACTATGTTGGAGATTTCTACAACACAAGTACATAGAAAGCATCCTCAGTCTTTCTTTCCTACATCTATATCCTATACTATTGCAAAGATGTAACATCTCTTACTCACCAATCAGTTATTTATGGATATCTAAGTTCCCTTTTCCTATTATAAACTACATGGTACTGGATAAATGTATACATAAATCAATTCACACATGTGCCAGTATATCTGCAGGATAAAATCCCAGAAGTGAAACTGTGAGGTCCAGAGACCAGACATACACACACACAAAAATACAGAAGCATTTATGCTGATAAACAAGTATATATACTATAGGCATAATCATGTGTCATAACAAATAATACAATATAGCTAATAAATCACTATAATAACTACATAGTAATCACTAAAGTTATTGATTACATTCTACATTTTATCTACTATAACTGTATGTTATATAAATATATATGTATATTGATAGATATTAGCAAACTGCCCTCCAGGGGGCTTATACCAATTTATTCTTCTACCATTAGTACATGAGAAAGCCTCTTTTTTACAGTTCCACCAACAAAGTACTTAACTGTATATTTGGATTTCACTATGTTAGCTAAAAACTTGTTACTCAGAATAGATTTCATCTGCATTTCTCTTTTTATGAGTGAAACAATTTCTTTTAACATTGTTATGAAACTAGACCATCTATTCATTTCCCTTGCTCATTTTTTTACTGTTTTTTTTTGGGGGGGGTCTTTTTCTTATCTGTACATAAGGTAAATTAGCCTTTGTTTAAGCTACAAATATTTTCACTTGTATTTTGACATCATTTATAAGGTTTTAGTTTTATACCCTGACTGCCTGCTGTAACAAAATGTGTTTCCATTTTGTTTTACCTTCTTAAAAATCATCTACATGTATGGCATATGCAGATAAACTGGAATCAAGAGGTGAGAGGGATTATGCATGGTGTATTTGATAGACCAAAATTAATTCAGTACAAATGAAACATTATGTATGAAGAATCAAAATAATTCAGTATGAATAAAGAAGAAGTGACAGAATGTAAAGATAAGCAGGGTCAGGTTTTAAAAAAGCTTTGTAAACCATGTTAAGGTGCTCTATTTAAAAATGATCATTTCCCATATAGAAAATCTGAACAGACCAATTGCTAGTAACAAAATTGAACTGGTAATCAAAACATTACCAAAATATTAAAAGTCTAAGATCAGATGGCTTCACAGGTGAATTCTATCATTTAAAGAATAGTTAATACCCATTCTCCTCAAACTATCACAAGAAATAGAAGAAGAAAAGCTTCCAAATACATTCCACAAGGTCAGCATGACCCTGATACCAAAACCAAACAAAGACAAGTCAAAAAAAAGAAAACTACAGGCCAATTTCCCTGATGAACATAGATGTAAAAATCCCTAACAAAATATTAAACACATAACAACGATACATTAAAAAGATCATTCACCATGATCAAGGAGGATTTATTCCAGGCATGCAAGGATGGTTCAATCTTCACAAATCAATCAACATGATACACCACATAAACAAAACAAAGGATAAAAATCATATGATCATCTCAATCGATGCAAAGAAAGCATGTGACAAAATTCACCACCCACTCAATATAAAAACTCTCAACAAAGTGGGCTTAAAAGGAAATACCTCAACACAATAAAGGCCTTATATGAAATACCCACAGTGAACATCATACTCAATAGTGAAAAACTGAGAGCTTTTCCTTGAAGATCAGAAACAAGACAAAGATATCCATTTTCACCACTTTTATTCAACATAGTACTGGAAATCCAAGCCACAGCAATCAGACAAGAAAAAGAAGTAAGAGGCATCCATATCGGTAAAGAAAAAGTTAAATTGTCACTATCTGCAGGCAACATAACACTGTACATACAAAATTCTAAAGATTCCACAAAAAAACTACTAGAAGTAAGAATGAATTCAGTAAACTTGCAGGACACAAAACTAATACCTAGAAATCGGCAGCATTTCTATACACTGATAGCAAAGTAGCAGAAAGAAAAATTAAGAAAACAACACCATTTTTAATTGCACCAAAAAGAATAAAATGCCTAGGAATAAACATATCCAAAGAGGTGAAAGACCTATACTTCAGAAACTATAAAACATTAAGGAACAGAATTAAAGACACAAATAGAAAAGAATTCCATGCCCATGGATTGAAAAAACAAATATTGTTCAAATGCCCACTTGACTCAAAGCAATCTACAGATTCATTGCAGTCCCTATCAAAATACCAACAGCATTTTTCATAAAACTAGAACAAATAATCCCAAAATTTGTATGGAACCACAAAAGAAACTGAATAACCAAAACAATCTTGAGAAAGAAGAACAAAGCCAGAGATATCACAATTACACATTTCAAAGCTGTAGTAATCAAAACAATAATGGTACTGGCACAGTACACAGACACACAGATCAACGGAACAGAATAGAGAGCCCAGATAAACTCACAATTGTATGGTCAATTAATCAATGACAAAGGAGGCAAGAAGATACAATGGGGAAAAGACAGTCTCTTCAAAAGTTTGTGCTGGGAAAACTGCATGGCTACATGTAAAAGAACGAAACAAGATCACCTTTTAATATCATACACAAAAATAAACTTGAAATGTATTAAAGATTTAAAGGTGAGACCTGAAACTATAAAAATCCTAGAAGAAAACATAGGCAGTAATTTCTCTGACATTAACCATAGCAACATTTTTCTAGATATGTCAATTTGACAAGACAAACAAAAGCAAAAATAAACTATGGGGACTACATCAAAATACAAATCTTTTGCACAGCAAAGGAAACAATCAACAAAACAAAAAAGAGAACCTACTAAATGGGAGAAGATATTTGCAAATGATGTATCCAATAAGGGGTTAATATACAAATTATATTAAGAACTTACACAACACCAAAAAAAATAAATAACAATCTGATTTAAAAATGGGCAGAGGATCTGAATAGCCATTTCTCCAAAGACATTCAGATGACCAACAGATACATGAAAAGATGCTCAACATCACTAATCATGAGAAATGTAGATCAAAACCACAATGAGTTATCACCCACACCTGCCAGAATGGCTAACATCAAAAACTTAAATAACAAGTATTGGCAAGAATGTGGAAAGAGGAACCCTCATATACTGTTCCTGGGAATGTAAATTGGTACAACCACTGTGGAAACTTGTACGGAGGTTCCTCAAAAAATTAAAAACAGAAATACCATATGATCCAGTAATTCTACTACTCTTTACCCAAAGAAAATGAAAACACTAAATCAAAAAGACATATGTACCCCTATGTGTATCAGAGCATTATTTACAATAGCCAAGATGTGGAAGCAACTTAAGTGTCTTAACAGTTTTTGAATGGGTAATGAATACGTGCTACACACAAACACACACACACATACACCCACACACACACACACACATACACACACTGAAATATTACATAGCCATAAAAAAAAAGTTGAGATTTCAGACAACACTGGATGGACCTAGTGGTTACCATGCTAAGTGAAATAAGTCAGACTGAAAAAGGTAAATACCATATGATTTCACTCATACATGGAATCTTTAAAAAAATGAGTAAAAATCAAAATCAGACCTATAAATACAAGGAACAAACTGATGGTTGTCAGAGGGGACAGAGGTGGGGATTGGGCAAAACGGGTGGAGAGTGGGAAATACAAGCTTCCAGTTATGGAATTAGTAAAGCATGGGAATAAAAAGCACAGCATAAGGATTATAGCTGATGATCTAATAGCGATGGATAGGGACAAATGGTAGTTACACTTGTGGTAGCCATAGCATAATGTGTAAACTTGCTGAGTCACTATGTGAACCTATGTGTACTATGTTCACTATGTGAACTATGTGTACACCTGAACTGATATATCACTGTGTGTCAACAATACTCAAAAAAATAAAAAATCACTTCCCCTCTCATGCAGTGGAAATATATACAGTAAGCAAAAGTGAGAAGATAAACTATAGTTAAGAGCAGATTCAAAATATGGATGCATAGAATACAGTATTAGCAGTAAGAATGAACAGAAGTTATTCAAAATATTAAAGAGACATTATCAATAGGAACTGGTTTTGATTAAATATCATTTGATTAAAGAGTGTCTAAGAAATAAGGGTCAAAGAAAAAACATATCTCAGGAAAATATATTTAAGAAATGTTGACATGAAGGACAAGAAGGTAGTAACCATGTTAAAAGCTACTGAAAATTCAAACAACTTAAAGATTTTAAGTGTCCAATACAGAATTTCCACTTCCAACTATAAGCGAGTAACAAGATCCAGAATTATCTATCTGTAGCAAACAACTAGAAAAATCAACAAAACATAGAAAACAACTATTTTCAAACATTAGGTAAGAGGCATTTCAGGACTGAGATTCCTAAGAAAAGGGAAAGAAATAAGCCCTGTCACCCATGCTTTAGATCTAGAGGATATGTCCAGATTATAACACAGGGAAAGGTAAACTCAAACACAGGCCAATAACTTTGTTGAGTTGAAGAAACAGCAATGGGAGTTTGGGAGGTAATGAAAATAAAATCTACATCACAGAAGACCTGTGAGAAGAGACCTAGCAATCTATGTAGGAACTCCCTTGACTCTTTAGCTGAATACCAATCTCTGCATCATTAAAAAACACTCTAAAAAACTGAAGAAAATCAATTTCTTAAGGAAAAAAATTACAAGGGAGCTGAAAAAGAACAACTCCCAGAGATCACATGTGGCTGAAAATCCTTCCCACTAAGAGAAGCTGAGAAAACTCATAATATAAATAAAGGTTGCCAACAGAGATCCCTCAATGATCTTGTTTTAGAAAGGCTACTACATCACCAAAACATAAATGCTACTTTAGATTCTCCAAACAGGAAATTAAAAACAAGTCTTAAAAACACTGAGCCAATCCACAAGGTAACTTAAACTGCATACCAGAACAAGTCTAACTCCTTAAACAACTAAGGAGCCCTCATGATTTGTGCCTTATAAAAGAGGTGCCAAAGAGATCCTTAGCCCCTTCCTCCATATGAGGAACACAGCAAGGTGCCCACTATGAACAAGAAAGAAAGCTTTCACCTGACTATAACCATCCCACCACCTTCAACCTTAGACTTCCAAGCTTCCAGAACTGTGAGAAACAAATTTTTTATAAGGTACCCAGTCTGTGGTATTTTGTTATAGCAACCTAAATAGACTAAGACAAAAACCCAGTTTGTTTTTTGAAAAGATCAACAAAATTAACAAACTCTTAGCTAGACTTGAGAGAGAGAGAGGACCCAACTAAAATTAGAAATGAAAGAGGGGACACGGGTCACAGAAATAAAAACAATTATAGGAGACTACTATGCATAGTTATAAACCAACAAATTAGATAACACAGAAGAAACTGTTAAATTCTTAGAAACATATAACCTACCAAGACTGAATCCTGAAGAAATTAAAAATCTCAGCAGACCTGGAACTACTAAGGAGATTGAAGGAGTAATCAAAACTCTCTCAACAAAGAAAATCCCAAAACGAAAAGGCTTCACTGGAGAATTCTATCAAACATCTAAAGAAGAATTAGCACCAACACTCCTCAAACTCTTCCAAAACACTGTAGAGGAAGGAACACTTACAAACTTACTCTGTAAGGCCAGCATCACTATGATACCAAAACCACACAAAGATACAACATGAAAACTACAGACCAATATCCTTAATGAATACTGATGCAAAAATCCTCAACAAAATACTAGCAAACTAAATTCATAACACATTAAAAGAATTATACACCATTACCAAGTAGAATTTATACCTGGAATGTAATAATAGTTCAACAAGTAAAAAGCAATAATTTAGGGGCACCTGAGTGGCTCAGTCAGTTAAGCATCTGACTCTTAATTTCTGCTCAGGTCATGATCTCAGGGTCGCTGAGATCGAGCCCCCTGTTAGGCTCTGTGCTGGAGGTGGAGCCTACTTGGGATTTCCTCTCTCCTTCTGCCCCTCACCCCCAGTTCACACCCTCTCTCTCTTAGAAAAAATTTAAAAGGCAATCATTTAAAAAATTTAAGTATGAAAACCATATGATCATATCTCAATTGACACAGAAAAAGTATCTGGCAAAATTCAACACCCTTTCATGATAAAAACACTCAACAAATTAGAAAGAAACTACCTCAACATATCACCTTACACCCATCACCTTACACCCATTAGGATGGTGCCTATCAAAAGGTAGTAAATTTAACAAGAATTTATGTTTCTTTTACCACGATTTTATCTTTTTTAAGTAGGTGCCATTCCTAATGTGGGGCTTGAACTCACAATCCCAAGATAGAGTCACATGCTCCACAGACTGAGCCAGCCAGGCAACGCTCTTTTACCACAATTTTTAAAAAGAGGTCTTAGTGACTTAAAACAGAAAAAAAGAACACTTTCCCCATTTTTTCATTTATTTAAAACTGTTTAAACCAAAAATAAAAACTAACGGAGTTAAATAACATGTACAAGTAAAACAACAAAACAGCACAAAGGAAAGGAGATGAAAAATGGAAGTGTACTCTTACAAGGGCCTCACATGATGTGTGAAGTGATATAAAATTATCTGAAGAAAGATTTTTGGTAAGTAAAAAGTCATATTCTAAACCTGAGAGGAATCACTAAAAACAAAAAGCAATGAGGTAACACTAATACACCAATAGTGGAGATAAAATGAAATAAAAATTACTCTATTGATCCAAAAAGGCAAGGGGGAGTTCAGAGAGGAACAAAGAACAGATTATGACAAATAGAAAAAAGTGGCAAGACTGTAGATTTAAACTAAAATACGTAAGGACACTCCCCACTTTGGTTACGATAGTGTGAAGAGGCTGGCAAATGCTCCTCAAACAAAACACTGCACAACATCATCAAAATCAACCATTTTGGGACGCCTGGGTGGCTCAGTGGTTAAGCATCTGTCTTCGGCCCAGGTCATGATCCCAGGGTCCTGGGATTGAGGCCCACCTTGGGCTCCCTGTGCAGTGCCCCTGCTTGTGTTCTCTCTATTACAAATAAATAAAATCTTAAAAAAAATTTTGTGCCTCAAAAAAATTGACACAAAAGCAGCCAATACATTGAAAAGCATTTATCCTTAAAACCCTCCCACGGCTTTGGATAATAACAGAAAGCTTCTGTGGCCTTCCAGGCTAGGGCTGTTACCATCACCCATCCCCCAATCCCATCAGTAGCAAGAACTGTATTTTTACCAGGGCAAAGTTGACTATGAAGAATAGCAGCTTTGCTGCCAGAAAAAAATGGGCTCAATTTGGGACAGGAATTGAAAACTGGCAATTTTGTCAACTAAAACTGGTAAGCCTAATAATAAATAAATTATCAAACCCATAGCTTTGACAGCCAAGCTTGGGTAAGCAATAAACCAGCCAGAAATTTAACAGGGAGATTCTGAAAATGAGAGAGCCACAGAAAGGATGAGCTCTCCACATACCAGTTACTGACTGGAAAATTTGCATATGAACACAGGAGACCCACAAAACCCAATGAAAAGTAAAAGCCAAAAAAGACTTGAAAACTAGCTCCAGCTTTGAATGTGGTCTCCAACCCATACACACCTACATCAGCAGAGAGTAGAAATCATAAAGGTTCAACATATTTGAGCACAACCTCTGCCCAAATCATTGGCTGATCACTAAACAACACAGAAACAGGGGAAATCCCAAATAATCCTGGCTAAAAAATAAAAATAAAACAACTTAATGGAGGCATTAATAGCCAAATACTGCAAAAAGATAGATGTCACAGTTTAGTCCAGGAAAGTTAAAAAAAAAAAAAAAAGGCCTAGGAGGAAAAAGGGGAGAAACCAGAGTGTCTACAGCACATTACTTTAAATGCCTAGTTTTAAATAAAACAAATAAAAAAGATTATGAAACATACAAAGAAATAGTAAAGTATGACCCATATTCAGGAAAGCAGTCAATAAAATTAAAGCAATCAACAGAAAAGAAAACAGTCATGGAAAATGACTCACAGAAGACCTAGATATTGAATATATTAGACAAAGGCTTCAAAGTGGCTGTTTTAAATATGCTTCGAAAAGTGAAACTATGTTCAAGAAATTAAAGAAAAATACCATGAAGATGACTCAACACAGAATCTCAATAAAGAAACAGAAACTAATAAAAAGTAAGATTTAGACGTGAAAAATATCTTTCATGAAAAATACACTAGGAGAACTCAACAGCATATTTGAGATAACAGATGAAAGAATCAACAGACTTTCAGACAGCTAAGTAAAACTATCTTCCCCCAAAAAAGTAAAGAAACAGTCTCAGAGACTGGTGATACATACAACATAGCAATACACATGTATTGGGAGTCTCAGGAGAAAAGACAAAATAAGGGTCAGAAAAAATTATGTGAAAAAACAGTGGCTGAAAACTTCCCAAATTTGGGGGCACCTGCATGGCTCAGTCAGTTAAGCGTCTGCCTTTGGTCCTGGGATTGAGCGCCACATCAGTCTCCCTGCTCAGAGGGAAGGCTGCTTCTCCCTCACCCACTGCCCTTACCCCTCATGTGCATGCATACCATAAATACATAAAATCTTTAAAAAAAACAAAAAATCTTCCAAATTTGACAACATTAATTTATACATCCAAGAAGGAAAACAAATCCCAAGTAAGATAAACACAAAAAGATCCACATCTAGGCACACTGTAGTCAAACTGCTAAAAGACAAAAAGTCTTGAGAAAGCAGCAAGAGAGAATGACTCATCATGAATAGTAGAACAAGAATATGATTAACAGCGGACTTCTCATCAGAAACCACGCCAGTCCAAAGATAGTGAAAGGAAACACTCAAAGGGCTAAAAGAATAGTATCTCTAAGAATTCTAAATACAACAAATTTATCATCTAAAAATGCAGGGGAAATAAGGACATTCCCAGATAAACAAAAACTGAAAAAAATCTATTGCTAGCAGAACTTCTTTATAAGAAATAATAAAGAAAAAGAACTTCTGAATTAAAGGAAATGGTAAATATTTACATAAACATAAAAGATATATTTATCTTTGAAAATGTAAGATTATTTGAATAATTACAGTATTGTATTATTGAAATTATAACATACTTAAATATGGTATATTTATATATAAAAAATATAAATAGACGTGATATTTTTATATACAAATATAGATATAAAAGAAAGGGAAAAGAAATGGACTTGTATTGAAGCAAATTTGCTACATTTTACTGGAATTAAGTCAACCCAAAGTTGATTACAGTAAAGATAAATACTATAATCCCTAGAGCAACTACTAAGGAAAAACTGGAAAAAATGTAGTTAACAAAATTCTATTGGCTAATTACATTAAAATATATATGGAGCCAACCAACACTGAAGAAATACAATTATAAGAACATATTATCAGCAACTATATGCCAACAAATTAGGCAATCTGGAAGAAATGGATGCATTCTTAGAGATATAGAAACTACCAAAACTGAAACAGGAAGAAATAGAAAACCTGAACAGACCCATAACCAGCAAGGAATCTAAAGCAGTAATCAAAAATCTCCCAACAAACAAGAGTCCAGGGCCCGATGGAATGGATTCCCATGGGAATTCTACCAAACGTTTAAAGAAGAATTAAAGAAGAATTAATACCTATTCTTCTGTTTCAAAAAATAGAAATGGAAGGAAAACTTCCAAACCTTTTCTATGAGACCAAGATTACCTTGATCCCAAAACCAAACAAAGACCCCATCAAAAAGGAGAATTACAGACCAATATCCCTGATTTACATGGATGCAAAAATTCTCACCAAAATACTAGCCAATAGGATCCAACCGTACATTCAAAAGATAATTCACCACGACCAAGTGGGATTTATCCCTGGGCTGCAAGGGTGGTTCAACATCCACAAATCAATCAACGTGACACACTACATTAATAAAAGACAAGAAACATATGATCCTCTCAATAAATGCAGAAAAAGCATCTGACAAAGTACACCATCCTTTCTTAATACTCTTCACAGTGTAGGGACAGAGGGAACATACCTCAATATCATAAAAGCCATATACAAAAAGCCCACAGCAAATCTCATTCTCAATGGGGAAAAACTGAGAGCTTTTCCCCTAAGGTCAGGAACACGGCAGGGATGTCCACTCTCACCACTGTTGTTCAACATAGTACTGGAAGTCCTAGCCTCAGCAATCAGACAACAAAAAGAAATAAAAGGCATCTGAATGGGCAAAGAAGTAGTCAAACTCTCATTCTTCACAGATGACATGACACTCTATGTGGAAAACCCAAAAGATTCCACCCCAAAATTGCTAGAACTCATACAGGATTTCAGCAAAGTGACAGGATATAAAATCAATGCACAGAACTCAGTTGCATTTCTACAAACTAACAATGAGAAGAAAGAGAAATTAAGGAGTCAATCACAATTACAATTGCACCAAAAACCGTAAGACGCCTAGGAATAAACCTAACCAAAGAGGCAAAGGATTTGTACTCAGAAAACTACAGAACACTCATGAAAGAAGTTGAGGAAGACACAAAGAAATGGAAAAATGTTCCATGCTCGTGGACTGGAAGAACAAATATTGTTAAAATGTCTATGCTTCCTAATCTATATATTCAATGCAGTCCCTATCAAAATACCATCAACTTTTTTCACAGGGCTGAAACAAATAATCCTAAAATTTGTATGGAACCAGAAAAGACCCCAAATAGCCAAAGGAATGTTGAAAAAGAAAACCAAAGCTGGTCACATCACAATTCCAGACTTCAAGCTCTATTACAAAGCTGTAATCATCAAGACAGCATGGCACAAAAACAGACACATAGATCAATGCAACAGGATAGAAAACCCAGAAATGGACCCTCAACCCTATGGTCAACTAATCTTCGACAAAGCAGGAAAGAATATCCAATGCAAAAAGGACAGTCTCTTCAAAAATGGCGGTGGGAAAATTGGACAGCCACACGCAGAAGAATGAAACTGGACTTTTCTTATACCAGACACAAAAATAGACTCGAAATGGATGAAAGACCTAAACTGAGATAAGAATCCATCAAAATCCTAGAGAAAAACAAGGGCAGCAACCTCTGTGACCTCGGCCACAGCAACTTCTTGCTAGACCTGTCTCCAAAAGAAAGGAAAACAAAAGCAAAAAGGAACTATTGGGACTTTATCAAGATAAAAAGTTTTTGCACAACAAAGGAAACAGTTGACAAAACCAAAAGACAACTAACAGAATGGGAGAAGATATTTGCAAATGACATATCAGATAAAGGGCTAGTATCCAAAATCTATAAAGAAAAAACTTATCAAACTCAACACCCAAAGAACAAAAAATCCAATCAAGAAATGGGTAGAAGATATGAACAGACATTTCTCCAAAAAAGACATACAAATGGCCAACAGACACATGAAAAAATGCTGCACATCACTTGGCATCAGGGAAATACAAATCAAAACCACAATGAAATACCACTGCACACTAGTCAGAATGGCTAAAATTAACCACACAGGAAATGACAGATGTTGGTGAGGATGCAGAGAAAGGGGAACCCTCTTACATTGTTGGTGGGAACACAAGCTGGTGCAGCCACTCTGGAAAACAAAATGGAAACGCCTCAAAAAGTTGAAAACAGAACTACTTTACCATCCAGCAAGTGCACTGCCAGGGATTTACCCCAAAGATACAGATGTAGTGATCTGAAGGGGCACCTGCACCTCAATGTTTACAGCAGCAATGTCCACAATAGCCAAACGATGGAAAGAGCCAAGATGTCCATCAACAGATGAATGGATAAAGAAGATGTGGTGTGTGTGTGTGTGCGTGTGTGTGTGTGTGTGTGTGTATACATATACATATATATATGATGGAATACTACTCAGCCATCAAAAAAATGAAATCTTGCCATTTGCAATGATGTGGATGGGACTAGAGGGTATTATGCTAAGCGAAGTAAGTCAGTTAGAGAAAGACAATTATCATATGATCTCACTCATATGTGGAATTTAAGAAACAAAACACAGGATCATAGGGGAAGAGAGGAAAAAATGAAACAAGATGAAATCAGAGAGGGAGAACCATAAGAGACTCTTAATCATAGGAAACAAACTGAGGGTTGATGGAGGGGAGGTGAGTGAGGGGATGGGGTAAGTGGGTGATGGACGTTAGGGAGGGCACATGATGTAATGAGCACTGGGTATAAGACTGATGAATCAACTGACCTCTACCTCTGAAACTAATAATACATTATGTTAATTAATTGAATTTAAATTAAAAAAAACAATTTTGGGGGGGAGCCTAGGTGGCTCAGTCGTTAAAGCATCTGCCTTTGGCTCAGGTCATGATCCCAGGGTCCTGGGATTGAGCTCTGCATCGGGCTCCGTGCTCGGTGGGGAGCCTGCTTCTCCCTCTCCCACTGCCCACCACTTGTGTTCCCTCTCTCGCTGTGTCTCTCTCTATGTCAATTAAATAAATAAAGTCATTAAAAAAAATTTTTTAAAAAGAAAGTATGATAAACTCAGTTAAAAAAATCTTTAACTTTAAATTAATTGAACTGGACATTTAATTTACTTATTTGTCAAGTTCAGATCTATTCACCTGAAAGGATCTTTTCACCCAATTTCTTTTAGAGAAGTATAAAAGCAAAAATCCCCAAATAGTGTTTTATAAAGAGTAATTAACTTATTATTTTAGTCTGTAAAATTCAATGAACAGTCTTACCCTCCACCCTGTGACTTCTGCTATTGCCAATACCACTATAAGAACTGTTAAGCAGAAAGCAGAAATGATCAGAATTTAACTTCTTAGTTATCACATTACTGTCACATCTATTTGTAATTAAGCATTTTATGCTAATCCTGAATTCACAGCTTGCTGTGATTAGCATACAAACGTAAGCCAATAATACATTCATCATTCTCTTTAAATGGCCTAAGTTAAACTGTCCATAAACTAATGAGTAATTTTAAAAAAAATCATGCAATTTCAGTTGCCACAAACTTTTCTACAACTCATGCTTTGCCAGAATAGAAATGATTCAGAAGCTCTTTTGTATTAGAGGAATTGTGAAGATCTGAAATAACCAAATGGATAGTTGACATACAAAATCCTATAAAATAAAAAATAACAGGATGTTTACTTTAAAATTGAAGCTATTGTTTAATATTTAAAATTATGTGAAAAATAAATATGAAGAATTTCAAAAGATATATATATATATCATTCCAATTAAAAAACAGATTGTGAGATTGGATTAAAAAGGCAAGATCCAACTACATGCTGTCTACAAAAAACTCACCTTAAATATAAAGACACAAAGAGGTTAAATAAAAGGCTGGAAAAAATACATGCCGTGTGAAACTAATCAAAACAAAGCTGAAGTAGCTTTGTATTGTGTTTGTATTGATATCAGTCAAAGAAGACTGTGGAAAAATTAATGTCAGCAGAGATAAAGAGGGATAAAAGGGTCAATTTACCAGAAGACATAACAACCCTACACATGTAAGAACACTAAAACACAGCTTATAAAAAAATGGAACAAAAACTGAAAGAATTGAAAGGAGAAAAGGACAAATCCAAAATAATCATTGGAGATTTCAACACTCCTCTCCCAATAATTGATACAGTAAGTTTACAAAAAATCAGTAAGGCTATAGAAAACAAACAATACTATCAACCAATTCAAGTTCTTTATTTCATATCTTTTATTTCTAGCTTCTTTATTTATACAATTTTTTTCAATAATTTCCATTGCCCTGGTAAATTCTCCTAACTCTTCACAGGTGTTGTCCACCTTTCACCAGATACTTTTAACACAGTAATCATTGTAACTTCAGAGTCCCTGTATCTGGATTATCTCCGGTTCTGGTTTGGTAGACTATTTCATCTTCTGACAAAGAATCATTTTCCTTGCTTTTAGAAGTACTGTATTATTTTCACTTAAATCCCAGACACCCCACCCCATCCCCGACACACACACAAACACTGATACAGAATTACGTAGTCTAAGTGGCTCTGGGGGAACAAAAAAGGCACATATATGATACAAGAATTGTGTCCTAATATATGAAGAATTCTTATCAATAGTAAGACAAAAATCCAAAAATAAAAATGGTAAAAAATATGAGCATTCACAAAAAAATATACAAATGGCTAATAAGCACATGTGTCATGAGAGAAATAAAAAATAAAACTACAATAAGATACCACCACCAACCCACAAAAATGGCTAAAATTAAAAAGACAATACCAAGTATTGGTAAGGATGTAGAACAAGAGAATCTCTCATACGCTGATATAGGAAAAGTTAAATAGTCACCTTAAAAAAAAAACAGATTAGCAGTTCTTCTAAACTTATAGGCACACACTTACACAATTCTACTTCTAGGTATTTACCTGAGAAAAATAAGAACAAATGTCCACCAAAGACCTGTACACAAATATTCATAGCAGCCTCATTCAAAACAACCAAAAACTGGAAAAAAAAATCCAAATCCATCAACTAGTGGATGAATAAACAAACTATGGTAAATCCATACACTAGAATACTGAAAGGGTTTTCTGTTCAAAGCCCCCCTCCCCTGCCAAGCTTACAGACAAAACTCACAAGTGTCTGTACTTGGTCCTGACGCTTTGTTTTTCCAGGTCATGGTGCCCCTCATTCTCAGGAAATAGACCACAACCACAAAACATACTCTTCTCTAGCTGGACCACAACCCACATCCCAGACAAACCACGAACAGAGCCCCCCAAGAAACCTGTCACCTCCTGCTCTACCTGGCCAAGAGCTGACCACCTCTTCATCCACCCTCCCCCATCAGCACAGCTACAACCCTCTCACATCCTTAAAACTCCTTAAAAGGCCCAGACTAATAGAAACTTGGGGCCAACATCTCTCTTGATGTCTGGCCTCTCTCCACCCTTTGAGAGCGAGTGAACTCTGTCCTGCTTGTTGCTCTGTGTTTTGTGCAATTCTTTGCTGCCCACATCACTGGCCACCCTAACAAATACTCTGCAATAAAACCTAACTACTACATTCAAGATCCTAAACAAATCTCAAAATGATTATTGTTGAGGCCCCCCCCCAAAAAAGTTAATTTTATTCTATGTAAATTACATCTCAATAACAATTACCAAAAAAAAAAAAAAGTACCTAAATGTAGTTGTAAGGAGGGACGTCTGGGTGACTCAGTCGGTTAAGTGTCTGCCTTAGGCTCAGGCCATGATCCCAGGGTCCTGGGATCAAGTCCCGCATAGGGCTCCTTGCTCGGCGGGGAACCCTCTCCCTCTGCCTGCCGTTCTCCTTGCATGTGCTCTCTCTCTCTAACAAATAAAATCTTTAAAACTAAAAAAATTTAAAAATCAAATAAATAAATAAATGTAGTTGTAAGGAAATTATTTGTAATTACAGCAAGAGCAATCTAGTGGCATGGTAAAGGCAGAAGCCAAACTGCAATGGTATGAGACAACAGAATCAAGTGAAGAGGTAGAAACAATAATTATGGATCACCCTCCACTTGAAGTTTCTGGAAAGGATAAGTGACTGGAGACATGAGTTTGAGAAAGAAGATAAAGTCAAACAAGCAAAAACCCATTGGAAATGCTTGAATAAGTATAAATGCTGTTTTGAATGAATCTGGAAAATAAGGGAAAATTGAAAATACAAGTGACAAGAAGAGCTAACAACTACTAAAGCATGTCCCTGAAAAGGATGGAAGGAATGAGATCCGAAGCACATGTGGATGGGACTGACTTAACCTCAAAGGGCCCTTAGGGATACCTCTCTCATTATAATAGGAGGAAAGGATGGGCAGACTTAAACACATTAGTGGTTATGGGAGCTCTTATATATTGACTTCTATTTGCTTTAGGAAGTCAGAGGGATATTCATTTGAGTGAGGAAGTTAAAATCTGAGATTTGAGAATATAGGACTATATCTGAAATAGCCAGAGTGGAGAACAAAAACAAAACAAAACAAAACACCTCATAAAGTTTAAAAAGATTACTAGATAGCATTGCAGGCCTTGTTGAGGCCTAGTGAGAGAACCATCTTCGAGGTTTCATATTTTCTTCAGCACTGCTGAGAAGTCTTAAAGTATGTAAGGAAAAAGCACACAGTGGAATCTGGCATTTTGCCAGACACATGCTGCAGAAGAACAATGAGACAAAGGAATTAAAGATATTGGTGAAAGAATGGCTAAGACATGGATGTGGTAAGAAAGAAAGAAAAATAGAAAGGGGCTAATGAGCAGGGGGAAAGAGCAAAGTAGGTACTATGAACCAAAGACTATATACATATCCCTACCAGAAAAAGAGTCAGTCTCTTAAATTTTCAAAAATATTCACTACTATGCCTCAGAAAGCAAAGGTGCTTCATGTCCTTCATGGCTAAGTAAGCACAAGCAACTCACAATGAGCCATGCACATGATATAGTGAGGGAGACAGCCTTATACTAACAAATCTCTTTAATACTAAGCCAAAAGGTAATCTAACCACTACATACTTCTTCAGAAGTTACGAAAGTTTTCTCCAAAGCAGGCTCATAATCTGGCTCACTTTAAACAAACAAGTCATAGGTCCTCCAAGTGAATCCAGTAAACACTAAGAATTTTCTATTACTTCACAGGTCTTATTTTCTCAACATGTTGAACAACGGAAATGTTACTAATGTAACTGAGGCAAAAAGATGGTCTCTGGGGTGTCTGTCAAGTGAAAACACATGATTTATTTTGGTAAACAATTCCTGTTTTATGTCATTTGTCTTTATTTCCTCTTTCCCTTTCTGCTGTTTTAAATGAAAACTAATCATTTCAATTATGGTTTAATTTTAAATAATTTTTATATTGTTGGCTTTGAAAACCCTTATAGCTAAAAAAAAACCTCATAATTAAAAGCCAATTTAAAATACATATATACAGGGCGCCTGGGTGGCTCAGTTGGTTAAGCGACTGCCTTCAGCTCAGGTCATGATCCTAGAGTCCCGGGATCGAGTCCCGCATCGGACTCCCTGCTCAGCAGGAAGTCTGCTTCTCCCTCTGACCCTCCCCCCTCTTAAGCTCTCTCTCTCATTCTCTGTCTCTCAAATAAATAAAATCTTTTTAAAAAATAAAAATAAAATAAAATACATATATACATACACACAAACACATTTTCCTATTTTATTGCCTTGGCAAACACAATACAATAGCATAATTTCATCTATACTTGTCATACTGCGGTTTTTAACACCCTGGAATTTCATCATAACTTTATGTTTTTAACCAGAGGTCCAAAAAATTCTTAACTAGTGCCTTTAGAGCATACACTCTCCCAGGTGCTAGGGAATTCCGTGAAGAACAAATAAATAATGCACAAGATATTTCTCTCATGGAACTGGATAGATAGGGCTTATTACATACTTAAGCAGACATACCCCCGAGCTGTCTTATTAAAACAAGTAAGTGGCAGTCATTTCTGGGTGGCATGGGACAGAGTGGTCAACGGCCTGCACAGCAACATGCCTAAGCTTTATTGTGACTACTGTGGCACATACCCTCACCCATGACTCTCCATCTATGAGAAAGACACACTGCAGTGGCGGGAAACACAAAGATAACATGAAAGACTACTGTCAGAAATGGATGGAAGAGCCGACCCAGAGCCTGATCGACAAAACAACCCCTACATTTCAACAAGGAAAAATACCTCTGCTCCTCCTCCTGCAGGGGCAATAATCCTGCCTCCCCCCAGTCTCCCAGGTCCTCCTCATGCTGGTATGATGCCAGCACCCCATATGGGGGCCCTCCTCCTCCTGGGATAATGCCAGTGGGACCTGCTCCTGGAATGAGGTCGTCTATAGGAGGCCACATGCCAGTGACACCTGGGCTCCCAATGATGAGACCTCCTGCCTAATCCACGATGCCCACTCGGCCAGGAATGACTCGACCACACAGACAAGGAGAGATGGGAACCTCTCTATAACCATTTTATATTACTTGTTCTACTTCGCCAGGAGACTATGGTGCTGAGACTCGGGGTGTTTTCGAACAACGTGACAAGGAAAACTTGCTCCCCCTTCCTATCAAAGAGAGAACAGTTTTTGCAGGAGAATGGTGACCCAAAAAAAGCAATTTTCCTTTGTACTGTGAAATGTGAAATAAAACTGTCAACTGTTTTAGTTAAAAAACAAACAAGTAAGTGGCTAATACAGTCTCTTCCTTTCCTGTCATTTGACCTTCTATCTCATAAAGAAGGAGAGAACAATCTATTATCCTGCCGTTGCTAATACCATGAGGAAAAGCAATCTTCTCCCACATTGTTTTCAGATATTAGAATTTTTTTTTTTTAGCTACAACCGGTATCTCCGGTAATTCAGTATTTAAATGCCCACTTCAACCTTACCCTCATCCACAAGCTTGTTTATCTCACTTTTGTATTTCCTGTTCAGTGTAAGAATTTCTGTTAATATTTTTTCCAAGGTCCCAATATAAAGTTTTCTATACCTTCAATGGGAGGGTGGAGGAATCATTCTATATTGACGAATCTCAGTTTTCTCCAAATTCTCCTCGATATTTTATCATTCAAGAAAAAGTTACAATTAAAATTATACCTCAAATAAGGATATTATGGTGATATATTGTTTAATATTCTTATCTTTTGGAGATGCATACTGAAATAGTTAAGAAGGCTCTGAGGGGCGCCTGGGTGGCTCCGTTGGTTAAGCGTCCGACTCTTGATTTCGGCTCAAGTCATGATTTCAGGGTCATGGATTGAGCCCCATTTGGGGCTCTGTGCTCAGTACGGATCATGCTTGTCCCTCTCCCTCTGCTCCTCCCCTAACACCTGCTCACACGCTAATAAATAAATAAATAAATAAAATCTTAAAAAAAAAGAATGCTATGATATGATATCTGGGATTACTTTAAAATATTAAAGGGTGGGGGGTGTGTATGGAAATATAAATTACGTAAGATTGGCCAGATGTATTAAATTGTTCAAATTGGGTGACGGGTACACAGAGGTTTATTCTCTCTTCTTTACAAAACTGCTTCAAGTTCTCCATAATAAAAAAAAAAAATATTTAAGAGTAAATGGTAGGAATTAAATGAACTGCAATTGATCTAGGAAAGAAAAAATGTATATTCACTGTAAATTATAACAAAATATAGAAGTAAATTAAATGCCTAAACATATATTATTATAGAACATCTATTCATGAGATTATCAAGTAGCCACTATCATCCTGTAGAATACTCACTGTCATAAAACAAGTGAACAATATATTGCTAAAAGAAAAAAAGGGTAGGTTACAAAATAATGTGCACAGAATTAAATCATTCTCATGTTTTAAGCATAGGCGTATCTGCATATGTGCGTGCACACAAACACACTGGTGCCAAACTACTAGTAGACTTTGTTTTGCTCACTGCTATATCCCCAGCACCAAAAATTGTGCCCAGGACATAAAAGGAATTCAAATATTTGTTCCATGTAAATATTTTAGGATTCCAAGCACCAAGGTTTGATTTGAGGGGTGACTCTACCTTATGCTTTTGTTTCATAAGGTTTCTAAAATAAACATTCATTTTTTATATAATTGGGGGAAAGTTTTTAAAATTGTATCTTATAAGAAAATTAAAATTTTTCTGCATGACTCAGTAATTGTTTCATGAAATGCATTTTATAAAATCATTTTATACAGTGAAAAGAAAGGCCTCTTTATAGGCTGAATTAATAAACTGACCAAGGCAATCAGAACTAGTAAAATCAGTATCTGTTTATCAGTCTTATTCTTGTAAGTGAATTTTGCAACTGCTTAGGAAATACTATCTTTACAAAAACAACTTTCTTTTTTTTTTCTTAAGATTTATTTATTTATTGGGATGCCTGGGTGGCTCAGTGGGTTGGGCGTCTGCCTTCAGCTCAGGTCATGATCCCAAGGTCCTGGAATCGAGTCCCGCATTGGGCTCCCTGCTCAGCAGGGGGCCTGCTTCTCCCTCTGCCTGCCACTCTCCATTTGTGCTCACTCGCTCTCTGTCAGATAAATAAATAAAATCTTCTAAAAAAATTTATTTATTCAACAGAGAGAGAGAGAGACAGCACAAGAGGGAGGGAAAAAGGGGGAGGGCAGAGAGAATCTCAAGCAGACTCAGTACTCAGTGCAGAGCCTGACATGGGGCTCGACCTCACAACCCTGAGATCACGACCTGAGCTGAAAGCAAGAGTCAGTCAGTCGCTTAACCAATTGAGCGACCCAGGCATCCCCAAAAACTAACATTTTTAAAATGCATCTTCAGCATGGGTACAAAAACTGACCAAACTGTATTTAAAAAATCATCCATTTATATTCATTTAATATACACTTACTGAATTTGTAGACATTAAGCTACATGCTGCGGTAATGCAAAGAAAGTTAAAATACAGCCCTTGACAACCCCAAACTCTTAATAAAGTAGAAAGACAAATACATAAGAGCTAAACAAAATGTAATAATAAAAGTTGTTAATATTTATTAGGGCTTTTATTGGCCTTGTGCTGGGCACTTAACAAGCATTTTCTCATTTAATCTCTGTAACAACCTCTTTGGTAGCTACTAAAATATTCTCAGTTTTTAAGTAAGGAAACCAAGGGTTAAATGACTTCCCCAGTCGCCTGGTCAATAAATAGCAAAACAAAATCAAACCAAGGTCTGTCCAAGATATGGTATGGAGCCTTCTCACTGTTAGAAAGCTAGCAAATACCAAAGCACACTCATTAATTTTCATCTATTACTACATCAAGTATCACACATCAGTCTCATTTTTAAGGGGGATATTCTTTTGTAAGTGTTCCCAGGAATTTCTCATCTTCGGATCAATTAGTTATTTCTACTCTACACTATTTAGTGTACTATTATAGACACTAAACTACAACCTCCTAGAACAGGACTTCGCAGCTGCTTTGTTTCTCCCAAAGCTATACTATGCACTCAAGATATTAAACAGATAAACTTTTAGCTTGCTGTATGCTTCTTCAATTCAAATCACCATACCATATTATATGAGATGATAGATGGTCTAGGCAAATAACAATTTAAATTATGTTTTAGGAAATGTGGTATGGGGGAGCCAAAGAGATGAAGTTCTGAAGTACATTACGGTGATTATGGTAATGGTGGAATACTGCAAACTGTGTAAGATAAACATACTCTTCCTCCAGAGATTTCTTCCCAATCTTCTAAATGTCCTACAAGCCAAATTCCATAATGGAGAAGAGAACTAAAAAACTGTAAAACTAGGGCATGGTTTTGTCTCTTGCAACCCAGAAATGTGGTCACAAGGATCTGGGCTTAGAAAGTTAACAGTGGAAATGACAGGAAAGAACAAATACAAGAGAAATTCTGAAAGAACCATCATTTCTCACTGCATACAAGATAAAAAGACGGAAGAGGATCTAACTGATCCTCTCAATCCCCTCATTTCCATAACCTCCACTCTAGCCACAGTGGGCTATTCCTTGAAGGTCCTGAATTTTCACATCATACGTTTTTCAAAAATCACATAATCACTGTACTATAAAGGGCAGATATTGTATAGTTATTTGTACATGATGCAAGATATATAGGTAATATTTCTGTATGTCCATTCTCTCTTACCTGATCTTGTCAGTTAACCACTTCTTTAAAGATACACTCAAAAGTCTTATCTGGGATGTCTGAGATAAGCTTCTGTCCTCTACCACCATCCCTACCCACCTACCCACCCAAACACAAAGAACTAATCCTGTTGTCAACTATCGTCCCATAGCACTTAGCACACTGAGTCATTATTCCTTTCATGATTTATTTACTGTATGAGCTTATCACTACAGCTAAAATGGGAATTCCATGAAGATATGGATCATGTCTCATCTAGCCTCATATCTGCAGAATCTCATACACCACTGTTGAGTAAACTTTTCTTCAATAAATAAATGAATAAACGAATGAAAAAAAAATTTGCTAACTACTAGAGATCTTATGGAACTTCAAAATGCCAGTCACTACCCAGTGCCCTTAAGGAGAAAAACCTATCTTCCTGTATAAGTTGTCATGGTTCATCACATGCTACTTCAAATTAAATCAGCTTTACCATCCCGGCAATAAAAAGTAAATATAGCTAGAAGTTGATCTGGAGGCCAAAAGCATCCATACATGGGCTGAAATGGCCAATTAGGGTGTTCCAGATTTCATGGTTGCAAAACGGCCCAATTAACCTTAGGTTTCAGAAAGTGTAAATGCTATGTGAACAAAGATGACAAAGGTCATTGGGAGCACATGTCATTTTTCCAAGTGACTCTAAGCTGCTACTTCCTTTATTAATGGAGCCAATTGCACAAGCCAGGATTAGAGATACTGAAGCTCATATGGAACAAGCAGCTGACTAGGCACCTTCCCAGGCTACCCCATGCACATTTCCTGAGTTATCCTTGCACTAAAATTCTATTACTGAAGATAATCTGTGTATCTCTCTTCCTTTTGGTCTTAAAGGACATAAGGAACAGAGTAACTAATATAGGAAACCAAGCAGAAGGAAGACACACACACCAAATGCAAACTGGCAAAAGAGTGACATCACTAATCAGTAGAGGGGTTAGATGGAAGACAGGAACTCTGTTTTGAACATGTTGCTTTTGAGGAGACAGCAAAGTAGTCAAATGTTATTTAGTAGATTGAAAATACTGAATAAGACTGAGCACAACAGACTGATTCTCAAAAGTATGTATTTATGGGTCATTTCGATCAAAGTTGAAGCCGTAAGAGTGGATAAACTCACCAAGGAAATAACTACATAAAAAGAGGAGGAAGATAGGAAACAGAAAATGCAAGGTCAGTGTCAATTATGAATTGGAAATAAGAGCACATAAAACAGAGAAACAGAAGCAATAGAAAAATCAGAAGGCCAGAGAAAAAGAAAACTTTAAGAAACAGAGATATAGGGGCGCCTGGGTGGCTCAGTCTGTTAAGCGTCTGTCTTCGGCTCAGGTCATGATCCTGGAGTCCCTGGATCAAGCAGAGTCTGGGCTCCCTGCTTAGTGGGGAGTCTGCTTCTGCCTCCCCTCCCCATCCCCCACTCCTGCTCTCTCCCTCACTCTCTCAAATAAATAAAATCTTAAAAAAAGAAGGAACAGAAACAGATATAAGAGGGATAAGAACAGAAAAAAGGTTTCTGATTTCCTCACGCAATGTCTAAAAACCTGTTACCTTAAAGCAGTTTCATTAGCTAGACAAGGCCTGAGCATGTTTCAACAGAATGAAGCCTTACAAATAGAGATTTTAAAGATTCTAGAATCGGGGAACAAAAATGTGACTGTAGGAATAAAGTTATAAAAGTATAAGAAGGGACGTGTTCAAAGGTTACAGGAAAGTTAGAAAGAGGAAATTGCCTTCTACAATACAAGCAAAAATTATGTAGGAACAATAATCACATGAAATTAAGATGAACTATTATAAGGTAGTTCTTCTGTCTGCCAGTCATAGAATTTCAACCTTCTCTACAAAGTAGATGAAGTCTTCTGTGTAATATTATGTGAAAATATAAGGGTAAGACAAAAAAAGAAAGTGCAAATTTAGGGGACTGGAGCTCTCATAGTCAGGAGTTACAGCTTTTTCTGAAAGTCTGTTAACACCAAACTAGCTCCATGCAAGAAACAGGCCAGTCATAAAAGACTTGAGGTAGAGGGGGAAAAAAACGAAAGGACTATATTTAAGTCCTTTCCTTTCTCTGTTTCCAGCTTTGGAGCAGCAGCAGTTTACAAGTTTGTAAACAGGTTGTAACTTCTGCTAAGGACGGCTCTTTAGCTTTGAAGAGACTGAATGAAAGACACTTCAGAAGGCGGCACAGCCAGCTGTCTATGATGGACTAAAAGTTTACTTTGTTTTGTTTTTTAGCTGCGGTAAAATATACATAACATAGAATTTACTATTTTAACTATTTTTTAACTATTTTTAACTATTTATTTTAACTATTTTTAAACTTTTTTAACCATTATTTTTTTTATTTTGTAACTTTTTAAACTATTTTTAACTACTTACTATTTTATTTTTTATTTACTATTTTCACTATGTTTTTAAAGATTTTATTCAGTTACTTATTTGAGAGAAAGAGAGTGTGCGAGTGGGGGCACTGGAGAGGGAAAGCGAGAATCTCAAGCTGGCTCCACCTTGGGTGAGCGCAGCCTCCATCTCACAACACTGAGATCATGGCCTGAGTTGAAACCAAGAGTCAGACGTTTAACCGTGAGCCACCCAGGCACCCCTTACTATTTTAATTATTTTTAAGTGTACACTTAAGTGGCATTAAGTACATTCATACCGTTACGCAACCATCACCACTATCCATCTCCAGGAGTTTTCATTATCCCAAACTAAAACTCTTAATCCATGCAACAACTTGCCATCTTCCCCTGCCCTAGTCCCACTAACCACCATTCTACTTCCTGTCTTGATGAACTCGGCTACTCTAGGTACCTCATGTAAGTGGAATCATACAGTATGTGTGTCTTGTGGCTGGCTTCTTTCATTTAGCATGTTTTTAAGATTTATCCATGTTGTATGTAGCATGTATTACAATTTCCTTCCTTTCAAAGTTGAATAACATACCAGAATGTATATACCACATTTTGCTTATCCATTCATCTATCAGTGGACACTTGGGTTACCTCTACCTTTTAGCTATAGTGAATAATGCTGAAAATAAACTCTGGTGTACACACATCTCTTCGAGTCCCTGCCTTCAATTCTTTCGGATATATACCTAGAAGTGGAATTTCTGGATCATATGGTAATTGTATGTTTCATTTCTTACAGAACCTTCACACTGTTTTCCACAGTGACTGCACTATTTTATTTTCCAATGAACAAGTATTCCAATTGCTACACATCCTAGACAATACTTATTTTCTGGCTTTAAAGGAAAAGAAGCTGAGACAACACCTATTTTTTGGAAATAGATATAAATATAGACATAGATGCAGTTATAGATATGTAGATGAAATAGCCACCCTAAACAGTATGACATGGTCTCATTGTGGTTTCGATTTGCATTTCCCTAGTGAGGAGTAATGTTGAGCTTCTTTTCACAGGTTTATTGTCTATATGGAGAAATTTTGTCTACTTGGAGAAATGTCTATTCAAGTTTGCCCATTTTTTACTTGGGATGTGTGTTTTGGCCAAAGACTTTTAAAGAGAGACACAAATGAAGGCTTTCTACATTGCCACTCCGAGCTCCCTAGTCAGGAATAGTTAGGATACACCTTCTAGATCTCTTGGGAAACTAATGATGGAGAGGAGGATGTGGTCAGAGTGCAAATCCAGCAGAAGAAAAGAACTTCCAACTCTGCAAGAACAGAGGTTCCTTCCTTTTAAAGGTCCTTCCACCTCATTTCAACTCTGTAATTTTCAATGTATTTTTCTTTCATGCCAAATTTCCCTGTATTTTAGTAATCACATTACTGGTAGCTATTTAGTAAGTCAGAACTTTTATTAACATATGGTTACTGATGCCACATGCTAAGCACGATGTTGCATCTTACATGTGATATCTCATTTAAATTTAAGTTCTCAGAGCACCTGGGTGGCTCAGTCAGTTAAGCATCTGCTTTCAGCTCAGGTCATGATCCCAGGGTCCCTGCTGAGTGGGGATTCTGCTTCTACCTCTTCCTCTGCCCCTCCCCCCCCAGCTTGTGCACTCTCTCTCTCTAATAAATAAAACCTTAAAAAAAAAAAATTTAAGGGGTGCCTGGATGGCGCAGTCGGTTAAGCATCCAACTCAGTTTTAGCTCAGGTCGTGATCTCAGGGTCATGAAACTGAGCGCTGCATAAGGCTCGGTGCTTACCATGGAGTCTGCTTAAGACTCTCCCTCTCCCTCTGTCACCCCCCGCCCCACATGCTCTCTTTCTCTCTCCCTCTCTCTAAAATAAAGAAATCTTTAAATAAATAAATTAAAAAAATTAAGTTCTTCTCTGCAACCCTAGTAGTTTCATCTTCAATACTGTTAGAAAAGTAAAACATGTTTAAAACACATGAAAGGTTTTCATTCTTTCAACATTCCATTATCAAGCAATGTCAGTCTCAATATTAGCCTTAAAGAATTTTTTTTTTTAAGATTTTATTTGACAGAGAGAGAGAGAAAGAGCAAGCATGTGCAAGAGAGCACAAGCAGGGGGAGCTGTAGAGGGAGAGGGAGAGGCTCACTCCCCGCTGAGCAGGGAGCCTGATGTGGGGCTCGATCCCAGGACCCTGGGTTCATGACCTGAATCGAATGCAGACACTTAACTGACTGAGCCACCCAGGCGCCCCTTAACTAATATATTCTAAATTATACAATGACTCTGTCTTGAATCCACAAAATCAAACATCTTTTCTACTTCATCTACAGAAAGTACATTTTACCTCAAGCTAATAAAATTCAAGGATCATTTTGGTCCTTGGACCAAAACCATTTGGATCAAATGGTTTACAATCACTACTTCTTCTAATCTTCACAAAATCCAAAGCAAAGGTACTATTACCACCTCGATTTTGCAAGTGAGTACACGGAGACTTAGAAAAGTTAACTTGCCCACCACTGCACTGAGTAAATGGCAGAGGTAAGACAAGAAAAGAACCAAAGTCTATCTGACTCTAAAGCTCTGGCTTTTAATTGTTTTGCTTTAAGTATCACTGTCTTAATAGTAAAATAGATGTGATTTGATGATCTCATAGAGTATTTACTTTTTATAAAACTGTTTTAAAATTTATGAGGGTTTAGTTAATTACTGGCACTAGAATGAGATGAAATCCACCTAAGAAAACAGATGCTCTACAATACATAGAAGTCTTTTTAAAATTAAAGTCTTATTCTTCAGCTCTATCATACCATTTCCTCTCAAGTTGGGCTCTTTGCCCAAAAGTACTCTAAAAGTATAATTTCCTGCCAAAGAGCTTTAAAGGAAAATAAGCTGAGATTTTTATCCCTCCTTCACCTTTTACAGTCTTTCATTTTTGTTTTCTAAGAATCTTTTCACTTAACCTCAATTGGAAAGCGACAGGATTCCTTTTAATTTCTTGTAACAAACCTATTCAAAGTTAAGAAATGCTGCAACATACTCCCTAGCTTTAAAGACATGTTACTGCATTCACTTTTTTAATAAAGTGAATTATTTTAAAAAAAAATCCAGAATATGCAAACAACATAAAACAGCACATTTGAAAATGCTCTGACACATTCATTTCCTGCTAAATTAAAATTAAAAATAATCTTATAAGAAATATGCAGAGCTATAAATCTCATAACTTTTAATCCAGGTCCTTATAAAGATTTTTAAATACTCAATAACCATACCCAGATTTGGGAACTACAAAACAGAACAGAATCTTTAATTGATTAAAAATAAAAGAGGAAACTTGCTAAGGTCTACCCACGTACCTGCCATACAGAAAAACCTACCATAATTTGTGCCAAAAACACTACCTACACTTTAAAACTAGATTTACTCATATATTTTGTTCCTCACTTGTTTCCCTACATCTCAAAATGTGAAGATAAAATACAAGGATTTAGTCTCTGTACACTCACAACTCCCCGTTTCCATCCCGAGAATACCAGAATTAATTGAATTAATCCCAAACATAAATACATCAATTAAAGGTGTACCTACATTGATAAAAGTGTAATTCCAGGGAAACTTTAAACTGACAATATTAACATGTGTATCATTCAATGAGTTCTGTACTCTGACTTCTACTTAATTTGTATAGGCTTTCATAAATAGAGATGGGGGCTGTGGAGACTGGCTGAGTTCAGCTATTGGCACAGATGGACACTACTTTGCTTGATTTCTCAGTACAGTTTTATTACACAGCAACAGCACATATGAAGCCACTTCTCAGTATTTCCCTGTGGTCCTCTGCAAACAAATTAAGAGGATTATGGCACTTTATGAAAATATTTTTGCTTTTTTAAATTGGGAGTGATTTTACCTTTTTGGTTTTGTTTTGTTTTTTTAGAAATAAAAATAAAATTTTTAAATCTCAACTGTATCTAATAGAAAAAAATGTGATCATTATGTGAAAGATAAATAGTCTAAATACTTAACCCATAGAAATTAAAAATAAACAACTATAAGTGTAATGTTACTGTATTTGCACAGGTATAACTCCAAGTCACTTTGGTAATAATACCATGAGTCCTCAAAATCTAAGTAATATTCCAAAATGACAGAAATTTTTTTAGCTTAGGAATTCCAGGGGCTTACGGTAAAATCCTGTTCCTTTTTTGAGGCAAAAACTTTGGTTTTTTCATATTAAAACTTAGAAACTCAGGGAAGTTTGGAATAATTTTTTTTTCCCCTTCACTGCATATAATGTTCCTCCTCTTAAGTCAAAAGATCATTTCAAGATGTACTATGAACCCAGAAGAGAAAAAGACCTCTGGTAAGCAAAAACTGACACAATGAGCATGTACTTTACTTTCGGAAAGGAATAGCTACTGTCAGGTCAGGTAATTATTTCTAAGATAAGTAGCAGTTTAGAAAAGGACACAGTAATGAGAATGACAGATAACAGTAAAAGACAAGACTAGGTTAAAGGAAAAAACAGCCACATGTATACAAGCAACAAAGCTTCAAACACATCAAAAAGCACACTTGACTGTTTCTATGAACTAAAACTATGAACAGTTCTATGAACTGTTTCTATGACTATTTTCATGAACAAGAAAAGCAAGAGCATTTGCTTTCCTTATCAGTTTCAGAAGACTGGGTCAAGTGCCTTAATTTTGGAATGATTTCCATCAAAACTGGTTGTATAAAAGTGTTTGTAAAATATTTTTAAAATATAATGCTTAAAGTGGTTTACTTCATTTATTTGGAAAATGCATTACATGGTATACCATACTTCCCAGTGATGCTAAATATAAAGTTATAACCATATCACTATTTTGGCAGGCTCTTTGAAATCGCATGAGTTTTTTTGTGAATATTAATTAAAGCTATCTAATCAAATGCTGAGAGTCTATATAAAGGGGGGGAGTGCAGAATCCCATTGTCTTATCATTTGCCTATTACTTGAATTCTCTTCTGTAAGGAAAAAAACAAAAACAAAAACAAAACCTTGGAAGTATACAATGAGAAGCAAGCTCACAGAAGGAAAATTCATTCTACCGGGAAAAGAAAATCATCAAAATACTTTCTTCTCAAGAGTTTAATTTGTATATTTTTAATTTCCCCTGGAATTTTATGAGATTCCATTCTTTAATTTGACCCTTATTTCTTAAAATTCTTAGAAATTACATGAACTAGGGTGCCTGGGTGGCTCAGTTGGTTAAGCGACTGCCTTCGGCTCAGGTCATGATCCTGGAGTCCCGGGATCGAGTCCCGCATCAGGCTCCCTGCCCAGCGGGGAGTCTGCTTCTCCCTCTGACCCTCTTCCCTCTTGTGCTCTCTATCTCTCATTCTCTCTCTCTCAAATAAATAAATAAAATCTTAAAAAAAAAAGAAAAAAAGAAATTACATGAACTATAAATTTTATTCAGCGCAATCATTTCTCTATGATCCAAACCTCTCTCTGATACAAATTTCACTGATTACTAAAAATGTGTGAATAGCTGATCATTGGAAAATGGCTACTGCATGCCTTTTAACTGCAAGATAATAGACTAATTCACTTATCAGCTTATAGGTGCAACCTAATTAGTAATTAATACAGTAAGTAATTATACTAAAACTAATTCTCTCTAAAGTTACATGACATAGCATCAAATGTAAAGTACCAACCATGTCACTGAGACAAAGACCTTATGTTTTTTATTAGAAAGTACAATAAAACTTAACAAGAGGGGCTAATATCAAAACCAAAAAGGAATAACATATGGCATTTAAGATGTGGATATAGTTCATTTTGCAATTCATCATACTGTAGTCAGGGCTGGATTTATAAAGCAGCCTCAAGATGCCCTTGAATTTTGTTTGTGCACAGATAGACTTTTATGTATATAAGACAAAGCAGGCTAAAAGGTCTACCTTAAAAAATAAGCCCTGAAATCTAATCTTATCACCAGTGGTGTTTTTTGTCTTGGATTCTTTTATTTTCTGTATCTTTTTTGTTTAAGAAGAAACTAGGTCACCTGAAACATTCAGAGCTGAGAAAGAAGTGAGGCTGGATGTTAGGATAACGCTGGGTCAAAGGGTAACCAAAATAAGAGAGGGAGAATGTGAAGGTAAAAGTCCACTCCAAATAGTCTCTACCACAGAATGTCTACACATGCCCAATTTCTGACTTAAACTTAGAAACATAAAGGTATGGTAGAGATATTATCCAGAGGAAGAAGATGCCAGTGCCATCATATTTTTTGACACAGTATCCCATAGCTGGAAAGAATGAGTCAGTTCTCCTATCTATGAAAAAACACTATTTAAAATTAAAGTGGCACTAACCACATTAGCACCCAGGTTAGGGTCCTGAAATACCATTTCTCATAAAAAGAAAGTAGTACTTCTAGGAGAAATGGTTGGTTCCGGATCCAGAACAGGAAATGGAAATGATGAGTCCTGAATATCTTATCACAGCAGACAACAAGGAAGCTACAGGTCATGTTGTCCCTGAAGGGACTCCCACTGACCAAAGATGGGGGCCACTTTCAGGAACAGGAACTGCAATGGATTAAAATCGATCAAATATGTTTAAATACATTAGTTCATAATGGAACTTAAAAAAAAAAAAAGAATTGGTCCCCTTTGGAGAAAAATAGGGAACTAATTCATTCTCTTGAAAACAGGTAAAGGGGAAGAATCAAGCATTTATCCTGTCTTATAAATTGTACCACTGGGTAATCAGACAAAAGATGAGGGAGGTTTTATAGAGATAGAAAAACATTCCAACTAATAAATGAAAACAAAATGGTGTATTTAGAATTTCACCATTTTGCAACATCCAATGAATTAAGAGAAATAAGCACTAACCATCAAAAGCTGCTAACATCACAAAAAAAGAGAGACAACTATACACTAAGTGACTAATATAGTCTTGCCATACACCACCTGTACCAATGCCTAAGGGATCGAAATTGAGCCTGTCAGTGTCTGGATCCAGTTACTCATTGGCAGAAAATATGGAGGGCAAAAGAACAGTAGAACTGCACCTTGGGTAAGCAATCGGCAAAATCCAGGCTGTGGGAAACTACAGCCAGCCTGCATTCTTCAACAGGTAAAAGAAAAGAAAAGGAATGGAGAACCAACGTAAAGATCAAAAGGACATTTATAAAAACTATTTTTTAACTGGCAAGACTAACCTAGAGTGTCTAGCAATGCACATTTAGGTTATTACTTTAAAAGTTGGTATAAGGGTTACTTACGGAGAAAGGCAGCTATGATTGGGATGGAACAGTAAGAAGGAAGGGCGGCAGAGGTCTATTTCTTAACCTGACTGGTGATTACAAAGGGGTCTGCCTACGGTAATCATTAAGCCATACGTTTGTTTTGTACTGAGGTTTTATTTTGCAACAAAAACATTTTTTAATAGCAAGTTATCAGGACACCTGAACGGTGCAAACACCTAACAAAGGCTTAGTATGATTCCCATTCTCTAGACTAACGCAGTAAAAATAAGAGGTTAAAAAAAGAAGTTAGTGCCCATCATTTCCTCCTACCTACTTCCTCTTCTAAGGGAACCACCTAATAACACATTTGGGGCCCAACAGATTCACTTTCCTGGGCATCAGGAAATTCTAACAAAGAGATTATGAGATACCCAAACCTGTTCCT
This sequence comes from Zalophus californianus, assembly GCF_009762305.2. Lineage (NCBI taxonomy): Eukaryota > Metazoa > Chordata > Mammalia > Carnivora > Otariidae > Zalophus > Zalophus californianus. Next base: position 153,482,906 of record NC_045598.1, read on the forward strand.
CTTGCAGTCTTCCTCCAAAACACAAAACCTAGGAGCCAGAATTGATTCTTTCTTCCTCAATTCCCACAGCTAGTCTATCAGCAAGTCCTTCATTTCTAACTGCAAAATATAACTACATCTGTCCATACTTCTCTCCATCTCCATCTCCACTGCCTCCACCATCTAACCATGAGCTATTGCCATGACCTCCCAACTTTTCCCGTTTTTATTCTTAACCCTCTACAATCTACTCTACCCAAAGCAAACCAAATGATCTTCTAAAAACATAAACTGCTTAAAATTCTGCTTAAAACCATTTAATGACAGCCAATTGCACTTTCACATCCAAATTCCTTTCCATAGCCTGCATCACTGAATCCCTGCCCATTTCTCTGACCTCCTCTCCAACCACTTTCTCCCATTTTACAATCCAGCCACAGTGGCCTCATTTCAATCCCTCCCACACACTATGCTCTTTCCCACCTCCAGGCCTTCTCATAGCTTTCCCTCGGCCTGGAATACTCTTTCCAGCTGCTCACAAGGATAACTTCTCAACCCCATGTCACAGCTTTAGTATTACTAAACAGCTTCTCAGAGAAGCTCTGGCCAACTGCCCTATTAAACAGGTTCCACCATTTTTCTCTATCAGTCTTATGTGCTACTTCTATCCTTCATTGTTCAAGCTCCAACTAGAGTGTATGTTCTATGAGGTCAAAGATCTCAACTGCTTCATTCAACAATGTACCCAGCATTTAGCATTTGAAAGGCAGTTAATTAATAATTACTGAATATATGAATAAATGAGCAAAGGAATGAACTCAAGGCTGACATCCAATTTCTGCCATGAGCAATGATCAGTGAGTAAACAAAGCCAATTTTTATCTTTTTTCTTCCAAATTTTTATTTAAATTCTAGTTAGTTAATACAGTGTAATATTGGTTTCAGGAGTAGAATTTAGTGATTCTTCACTTACATACAACACCAGTACTCACCATAACAAGTCCTCTCCTTAATACCCATCACCCATTTAGCCCATCCCCTACCCACCTCCCTCCACCAACCCTCAGTTTGTTCTCTATCGTTAAGAGTCTCTTATGGTTTAGAAAGCCAGTTTTTAGAAAGGAACAGGAGAATGGGGGCGCCTGGGTGGCTCAGTTGTTAAGCGTCCGCCTTCGGCTCAGGTCATGATCCCAGGGTCCTGGGATTGAGCCCCATATCGAGCTCCCTGCTCAGTGGGTAGCCTGCTTCTCCCTCTCCCACTCCCCTTGTGTTCTCTCTCTCGTGGTCTCTCTCTCTCTGTCAAATAAATAAATAAAATCTTAAAAAAGAAACAAACAAACAAACAGGAGAATGGGGGCAACTCAGCAGACTCAGGAGAGATCATCTGGCTCCAGAGAGAAAGAGGCAAGGAAATTAGCTGCCTATTACCTTTAATTCATGCTTTCCTCAAATATGTAAAAGGTTCACCCAAATTACAAAAATAATTTTAACTTGCATTCCTTTCCAACTATAGGACTCTAGGTCCCATGATTTCAGAAAATCAAAACTCTTAAAAATGAAAAATGATCTGAACAGAGAGTAATATTCCATACTTTGAATATAAAAACTACCTCATCCTTGGAATCACATATGCTCAACAATTTCCCCAATTTTCTAAGAGAGAGAGAGAGAGAGAGAGAGAGAGAGAGAGAGTGTGTGTGTGTGTCTACACCAAGATACTAATATTTATATCAAGATATCTGGAACTATCTGAAAATGCTACTCTATTTGACCTCTTTACTAAGATGTCTGATACCATATAAAATTTTGTTTTGTTTCGTTTTGTTTAAAGATTTTATTCATTTATTTAAGAGAGAAAGATACAAGAGAGCACAGGTGAGGGGCAGGGAGAGGGAGGAGCAGACTCCCCCTGAGCAGGGAGCCCAATGCAGGGCTCGATCCCAGGAACCTGGAATCATGACCTGTGCCAAATGCAGACGCTTAACCAACTGAGCCACCCAGGCACCCCTGATATCATATAAAATTTACAGACTAATTCAGAACCCACATATACTATCATATGTACACCTATATTAAATACCAGCAATATTAACAGTTTTCTGTAATGCTCATTTTGCTACAAAGTCATTTTGTAAGATATGTCCTTTAATATACTTTTAAGAAGTTCAAGGTAATCTGCACCTTAATATTCATGGAACAATAAGCTTATTTTTAATATTCATACATCTATTTATATATTTGTTACTTTCATTTATTCAATTTTAGACTCTATGTGGAAAAAACAGTTGTAATAAGACATTTCAAATACAGAATCTGTTCCAAGAGCTAAGAATGAAAATTAAAATAATCCTAACATATGAGGCAATTCAAATAAAATCACAACAAAAAAGAGGCCTGGGACAAATAAAAAAGAAAGTTTCTATCAGATAGTATAAATTTTCTCTTTAGCAGAAAAACCTAGAGACCTTTGGTACTTAGAAGGGGTAGAGCTGGGAGGGAGTCAGAAGTTGAGGCAATCATAATTATAGCTTTGCACAGGGTCATTCTACACTAGAAGCCACACGAGCCTTTGCCTCATAGCAACCTTTATGTATTACATATTCTTTTGTGAACTCTTGTCAGACATCGTAGATCATCATTTTCCATCTTCCCATACTTCAGTCAGGACCTATATACTGTCCTGATACTGTCAAATACTGCAGTTTTTAAATAATAGCTTCCTTTCTCCCATTCACCTCTATCCTATTGTATGTATAGGTAGTTCGCTTACACCCGTCTGGATACCTCTGGCAATGCCATCATCGAGCTTTTAAATATCAGGATACAGTTTGAAATGAAGTCAGTTTCTTGACTGTCACTACTACATATGCCAACAACGTCTTTTCAAACTGCAGATCACAACCCGTTAATAGGTCATGAAAATAATTTGGTGGACCACGACCAGCAGTTTTTCAGTGAAATAGAACATAACAGAAAATAGAAAAATACCAAAAACATCCCACAGAGTACATTGTGTGAAACTTCTCTTTTAGTTTTATATGTATTTGGGTCTGTCCTGGGTTTCACCATCAATATTTTATTTTAATTTTTTGAGAGCCACTAATATATGATGGCCTGAAGTGACAGTACCTTTAGTTCAACACAGACTTCTTTGAAACCAGAAAAATTAAATTCAAAGCACTTTTCCCCCCTTATAATCCAAACAAGAAATACTCAATTTAAACCTTTTATTATTAAAGTTTTATTGATACACACTTCTGGAATGAGCATTTAGATTACTTCAGAAAAACAAATTTCAACCTGTGTTTAATACATATTTACCTTTTTCTTTACATTTCTAACAAATTCTTTAGTACAAATATGTGCTATATCTCAGTCCCTTAAAGAACAAAAGAAAGGGGCGCCTGGGTGGCTCAGCTGGTTGGGTGTCTGCCTTTGGCTTGGGTCGTGGTCCCAGGGTCCTGGGATCAAGATCCACATGGGGCTCCCTGCTCAGCTGGGAGCCTGCTTCTCCCTCCGCCCCTCCTCCCTGCTCATGCTCTCTCCTCCTAATAAATAAAATCTTAAAAAAAGAACAAAAGATAAATTAATCTTTGCCTCGGGTTGACTAAAGACTGAATTTATCTCCTGTCTTAACGTGCAACCGGTTTGTTCACCCAGACCTGCTCCAGATGTTACTGTCATCCTCCCTGTCTTTAGGAAGAGACAATTGAGCAGGCCCATCTCAAGGGCCTAAATCAATTCTAAAGGAGTTGGTCCACCCCCAATTAATAGAGAAAAGCCAAAAGGAGAACAGATATGCTTTAGGGACCAAGTCATTAATGCAAAAAGATGCTCCTCCTATTTGCTTGATTCTTTTCTTGCCCTTTGAAATAGTCAGAACCTCCTCCCCTAGCATGCCTCTAAAGTTGGGAGCTTCCTCCAGGGCCTACTACTACCTGAGGTTGCTGCCTTTGTTTTGTAACATTCTCCAGGTCATCTTCTCAAAGAAAACTCTAGCTCCCCACTTGTGAATCTCTCCAATAATAAGCACAGAAGAATTCTGATTCCAAGGACACAGGAATTAGTAATATAGACCTAAAATGAAGCCCACACCTCTTTTGATTGCAATGTCTTCATGATTTTCGTCATACCCTACTATCTACTTAGCTAGTTTGTTGCCTTGTCCCACACAACTCAATTCCAAGAATTGTTTATCTGCAATTCCAACTTCTGGTCTAAGGTCAGGCCTACTGATACTACAGGTTGATATGGGCTTTTCATGCTAGGAACCTATAAATTCCCTCTACTTTACCCATCTATATCCCCATCCTTTTACTTTTGCTTTTTCATTCCCTAATAATCTATCTTCTGACTGATACTCCATTCATTCATAGCAACACTTTCCCTTAGGAAACAATTGTTTTCTTACCTTCACTTCTCATTTGTGTGAACACACTTTGTAACCCTAACATTTTAACTTGAATCTTCACTTTACTTCCCCCAACTACATTTTCACACATAAAAAAAGAAAAAAAAATGCAAAGAATCCAACCATGGCTTAAATCAAAGAACTTTCCTATCTGTCTCGCGAATAAATTTCAGGAGCTTACTCCCTTCTTATTATCCCTACCAGTGTTTTCACTGTTCCACACCAACTTTTCCTCCAAGTATACCGTAATGAATTTTAAATTTTAAATAACTATTAATCCTATAATCTAACGGAGGAACAAGGCCTGTCTGGTAAAGTCTATCTCTCCAGCAATGATATTCTGTCCTCTCTTTAACAAGTATTATCTATATAACTATCTATCTTCAAGCAACCGGAATTTTCATGCTACCCACCACCTATCACAGAGACCCACCTTCCCTTTTATGAGTGTTCTACTTGGTGAAGAGCTCATGTTTTGATCATTTCCTCTTCTATCTCTTAAAACTTACGTGTTGTGTGGTCATTTTTCTTTCATCTAGCAGTTCCCCTACAAAGAAATCTGAGAAACTCAACTTACCGAAACGTTAATAATTAAGAACCATTTAATGGACTTCCATTCCCAAAGGGACCTCATTTTCGTAAGAACTTAGGAAGACCTCTATGACAGACCTGTTAAGGAAGGCTGGGGAATCTAAAAGCTATTCTGATACCTCAAGTCAGTGACTATAGTTGAGCACATCTATTGCCCATATTTAACACAACCTTGTTGGTGAGACCAACTCAGTGATGTGAGGTAAGAATGGCCTCCCAGATCCTCTCGTCACAATTTTCAGATCTAGCCGCTCAGTGGAATCTCCAACTCCCAGAGGACAAGAATGACCCCAAAGAGCAAAGGTGGGCGCTGACACCCAAGCCTAACATCAGATTTATATGAACAACATGATAAAAATAAAAAGACACATACGGTATGGGAATAACAAATACCCAATTCAGGATAGTGACAACCCTTTGGGGAATAGGGAGGGAATGCAACTGAGAAGAGATATACTTAGTAAAATTCAACTGTATTCGCAATATTTTATTTCTTAAGCTGGGTAATGTGATACATAAATACTTATTAAATTAGCCCCCATTATCTCTGGAATATCTAAAATTTTGTAGTTGAAAAAAGAACAATATGAAGATGGCATATACTCAAATGGACATCATACTAGGAATACGGAAAAATACCTTAGGCTAAAAAGCACTCAAATAAGTTACTTTATGAAGCAGGCCTTGAGGAAAGAATAAAACACAGATTACTAGCAAAAAAAGAACACCAACTTCTCTAAAGGAAAAGCATGAACAAAGGCAAAGGTGGAAGTACCCATGGCCTACAACCTAAATAAAAAACAAAAGGAAAACTTCAGGAAGACAGATTCATGAGAAGAATAACAAAAGCCTAGGGATTAAATCTAAGACCAAGTGATAGGGGTCTTGGGCACTAAGTAGACGAGGGTGCCCCAATCAAAAAAAAAAAAAATTTTTTTTAAAGAAATAGCATGGTGGAAGTGATGTTTTAACAAAACAAATCAGAAGCCATTTGCTTCTGAACTAAAGCAAACACTGTCCTCCGATCATTAGGAGGTTCTGTAGGGCAGCAAAAGGAGAAGAGGAGGAGGCAAGGCACTGAGAACCAGGTCCTAGTGCCCTGCCTCTACTCCAAACAGAGCCTTTCTGCTGCTAAAAACTTTCTAAAACCACTGCACTCAAGTACCTACTTGGAAGGCACTGCTGTAAATCAAGTATGAGGGTCATAAAACCCAGGAATGGGGTAATCGCCATCAAAAATGAAAAAGGAAAAGAAAATGAATCCAGACTTTTTGATGGAGAATTCAATAGGACTTAGTGACAAACTAGATGGAATAATGAAAGAGTGGATCTGCATGAAAAAATCAAATATACCAACTGAACAGCAGCTGCTGGTCATACAGACTTGAACATCAGCAACATAAATGTGACCATGTAAAAATGTCTGAGCCCTAAGGAAGTGCTACTCAAGGCAGAAAGCAAAGCAACATTCTTAAAGGGAAGAAGAAAAGAACAAGCAGAGGGCCCACAGGATTGTACAAAGAAATGACCACCACATATGGAAACCTAAGAAAGTGAGTTTTTAAAAAGAGGTATCACTGTATACAGTGTGAGAGGGTGCACAGCCTTTGCAGCCAATCAGACGCAGGGTTCTGGCATCTCCTCCACTTGACCAAATTATTTAACCTCTCTGAGTTTCACTTAATAAGCAAAGAATAAACTAACAACATTTAACATCACTGAACACATTATGGAGCCCTGTGCTATGTGCTTTACACATAACCTATTTTAATCCTCACAGCACACTTTACAGATGAAGAAATTAAATTCAGAACTAGCATAGTAAGCTGCAGAGCCAGGATTCCTGTTTCTTAGGACAATAAAATACAGGAATGTATATACAAAGTTCATGGCAAACAAATGACCTCAAAAATGGCATCTGTATTTTATTATTAGAAGGTAATGATCAATAGGGAGAACACAAAACTCACTGTCAGTAATCCCTGTCATAGACTTCCATGTAGCAAACTCTTTTAGTGTCCTCAGCTACAAAACAGGATTAATACCTGTGATCCAACCTACTTAACAGGGTTGCTATAATAATATTATGAAAATGAAAATGCTATGAAAAAATTTTAAGTGATATTGGAATATATGGGCTTAACGTCACATATCTTGCTTTTCAGAAACGCCTCCTGGATCAACATAAGTCTTTCCATGAAGAGAACTAAAAATAAGCCCGTTGGATGTGCAAGCATCACTTTGAAAAGTATAAATGACACAGAATGGTTATATATACCACCCACGACTCCCCCTGAGCCTCTAGGTTTCCTAGAATCCCTGCAAGGGCGCGGGGGCGGGGGGGGGGGGGGGGGTCTCTTACACCTATTAAAAAAAAAAAAAAACTCTGATAACTTAGAGCTAATGAACAGTGAGAGCTTCTACTTGAATTTGGAGTTGTTCGGGTTGGCCTTAGGGCATTATCTCAGAGGTGCCCCCTTTGCAGTCCTTCCACAATAGAAAAGAAAAAAAAAGTTTCCAATTTTTTGGGTGCCCAGTCAATACTAGAATTCAACACAAAATTCCAGATAAAAATCTATCAAGGGCTCTGTCTGATAGCAGGTCTCTTTTGGAAACCCCTCCACAACCCCCACTTTTTTCACCTGAACAGATGGTTTCCAGGCCTCGAGGCTCGCTTGTCTAGACACACAATTCACAACAGCCTACAAAGTTCCTACCTTTTTAATTATTCCATGTTCCTGAATCTATCACCTTTCATCTAAAGATCTCTAAGTATCAGAACACGAGAACTCCTTAATCTTCACAACAGCACTCTGGGAGAAAGATTAGTACCCTTATTCTATAAATTAAAAATGAAAGAGTAAGATTAAATGCTTTAAACACCACCAGTTAACTGCTGTTGATTCATTCTTGGGGGAAAAAATAAACATTCCGAACTTACATCTATGGAGAGCCTTGATTTAGCTTGACCATTTCAACTACTACTTTGAAAGTATCTACTGGGTACTCTTACTCTTCCAATATATTAAAGATTAAATATAAACTAACAGCAAATACCAAAGCATCACTATTTTTATATGCTAGAAGAAAAACAGAAAACTATATGGGGGAGGGGGTTCTAATTTAAGATTCCTACTGTCTTGCATCCATAAATACTTCTGAACTTGAGGGGGGTAAGGGGAAGAACACCTGTCAGTGCGATATATCTACAAGTTTTACACACTGTGTAACTATTAATGTTGAATTCCTTAAACTGTTAATAAATAACCCGCCTTCTCAAATAAAAGGCAGTATTATGAAAAACATTTGACAAGAACGCCTACATGGCTGTAAGCAGCCCAATTTCCCAGTTCTGCATCTCCGGGCTTCGTGAACTTGCCAGGAGGGAAAAGTCCGCCCGGCCCAGGAGTCCGGCCGCGGGGAGCCCGGCGCTGCCCGGCGACTTTCCACGCCACCAGGCCCGCCTCGCGGGAGAAGCGAGGCTCGGCCTCCCCGCGGGCCCCCTCGACCAGTGGACAGACGCGGCCCGGCACTCGGACCTGCCTCCCGACGCCCAGCGCGCCCGGCCCGGGCCCGGCAGTCGCGGAGGGGGTCGCGGTCCCGCCCGGCCTAGCCGCCCCCGCCCGCGGCCGCCGGCGCCGCCTCCCTCCTTCTCCCGGCTCCCAGCGTTCGTTACCTCTTGGGCGCTGGCGGCTGCTCCATGGCTGCCGGGGACAGAAGGAGGGACGTGGTGGGCGGTGAAGGCCGGAGGGAGGAGAGGAGCCGGGGCACCGGCCGGCCGAGCCCCGGGAACCACAGGGGGAAACTCCAGGAACTCGGACCAACTTTCCCGTAACTCCGCGGCGGATCCCCCTCCCGCTCTGGAGTGCGCCTCCTCCCGGCCCGCCCCGCCCCTCGGCCGCCGGCCGCAGTCCTGGGAGAGTGGGCGGAGCCAGCCGCGGCCCCGGCTTGGTAGGCGGAGCCAGCCCCGGTGGGGTGGGCGGAGTCGGGGGCGGAGGGAAGCGCCGGCCACCGCGCTGGGAGTGGAAAAAAGGCGCGGAGACTAAAAGAGCTAGAGGCTAAGGCCCAGTCAGGACAGACCCAGAGCCTGTCTATTCTGGCCAGGGGGCACCTTCCTTTGAGCCGGCCGAGAGCTGCCGCTCCGCATTTGCCTCCATTGTATTGCCTCAATCCCATTTGACTCATTTCTCTGGATTTCCCAAAAATCCCAAGCATTCTGTGCAGCCTTTTGAAGTGTTACTAACTGCCCACGCTTCCCTCTCTAGTTGTTTATAATTATTGGCTGCTTTACCCCCAGCCATTTGACGTTTGTAGCTACAGCACTAGGGATACTACCGGAAATTCTTGTTTGATGTTGGTTGTGGACAAGCTCCTCACTACGTTTCACTGTAATTACGTCTAATTACAAAGAAAATAATTACCGCAGTGAGATCTCTCCGTGCACCAATTTCAGTGCGCTGTGGTCTTGCCACCTGTTCCCGTGGGTAACCTGGAAAACCTATCCCAAATTATGGTGCGTAGAAGAGTACTCAAGAGAAGTTTGTTTTCTTCCTTCTTGTCACCCTCTCTCCTCCACCGGTTCCCAAGGCCCTTACCTCATTGTGAGTTGATCCCTTCCTGCATCTATCTTTTTTGTATACCATTTAACCTGAAATTCCATATATAAATATCTTTCTTATGACCATATACAGGTGTTTGGTCGCTATCAAAACGAGTTTGCTCGCTTTCGTTAGAAATTATCAAGATGTAGAGTCATAGAGTTTTCTTGAAGATTAGAACAGTCTATGAATAGAATGTTAAATAAAGGAACTGTATGAACATTAACCCAAATCAGACTTGTCTATTAACAGCCTTCCTCTTTTTTGCATTATTTTTAGTTTCAATATGTAATAAACTTACATGATTTATTTTCAAAACACTATATTCCCCCCTAAATTTAGTTATGTTAAATTTAAGAGCATTCATTGGTGAAACCTGAAGTTAAATTCTGCAAACAAGAGAGATTATTACAAAATTTTATACTCATTTTCATGTATTAAAGATCCACAGTCTAACAGTTCAGAAGTAACAAGACAACAAAAAGCTAAATTATTAAAACGTAAAAGCTAGGAAAAACCTTTGAAATTATTTCATTCCATCCTTCACTCTCATCCTCCCTTCCATGCCCTAGTCCCATCTTCTCATATTTCATCAGAAAAATCTTTCAGAGAACAGCATTTCATCTTCTCTTCTTAAAAAATTGTCATACTTTAAAATGGTCTCTGAGAGGTGCCTGCGTGTCTCAGTTGTTAAGCGTCTCCCTTCCACTCGGGTGGTGGTCTGGGGGTCCTGAGATCCAGCCCCGCATCGGGCTCCCTGCTTGGAAGGGGGGGGCTCTCCTTCTCCTACTCCCGCTGCTTGTGTTCCCTCTCTCGCTGTGTGTCTGTCAAATAAATAAATAAAATCTTTAAATAAATAAATAAAATGGTCTCTGAATTATGTTACCAATCTTAATCTCCAGAAAGCCTTTCCAAGTCAAACCACTAGTACCACCCCCCAACACACACACACTATCTCTGACATTTAAGTTGTGAAAGAGATGACTCTCTTCTGTGTGCCCATAACACACTGTGCGGGCTTTTCTATGATTCTTATTGCACTGAATTGAAGTTCTGGTCATCCTAACCATGAGTCTACCGAGAATTAGACCTTGTCTTTACCCTCTCTATCCCTTGTAAAACAAACACCTTGGATATATATAGTAAGGTTGGATAGCTTCCTTGGCCCCCCAGATTCACTCTCCATTCTTTCCCATCTGCCCTGTGCCCTAGGATCTAACCTATATGGCTGATATCATTGGCCTCTCAACTCTGGCTTACAATTGGGTCTGATGATAAGGAGACTCAGCAAGAGATCATCTGAGGGAAAAAGGAGTATAAGGCTATTTATTCTCCACATCCCCTTCCTGTGAGGTCCCTTGGGGCCCAGCTCTCCTTTCTTCCCCTCATCCCTTTGGGCCTGTTGCTAGTGATTGCTCTGCTATTCCCCGGCTTCCTCCTCTAACCCCTATGTTCCCCTAGACCTCAACCCTCCTCAATCCTGATCCTAATTTGAGTTTCCTATTAAAATCCTGACTGAGATACCCATAAAGAAGTTTTGTGGAAGGAAGAGGAATAATATCAGAAAATAAATCTCTAAGGCCTTCCCTCAGTTTGCAAAGGAAGAGGGCTATCAATTGTACATTATCTCACTAAACCCTTAAAACTACCATGTAAGGTAGCATATCCATATTATAGGTGAAGAAACTGAAGTTCAAAGGGGTAAAGGGAGCTCCCCCAGGCCAAATAGAATATCTACATTCTAACCCAGGCCTTTCTAACTCCAAAGCCAAGCCTCATCCCACTGTGAGTCAGTCAGCAAATGTTAACTGAGCTCTTATGTGTATCAGACACTGTTCTAGGTGCTGGGAATTCCTCAGTGATAAAAACAAATAGACCACAGTTCCTGTCCTCATGACGTTTATATTCTGGTTGGGGAAACAATAAAATAAATAAGTACCTAATTAATAAGATTAGGTATTGAAAACTGGTAAGGAAGAAAAGTAAAATGGGGAAAAGGGAAATAATGTGGAGGAGAAGGGATGAAATTTAGATAGGGTGGCGGGGGAAGGCATCAGCGAGAGGGTGACCGAAGAAGTTAGGGGAGCACCATGCAGATGGCGAAGGGAAGGGAAACGTGAGGCCAAGGGAAGAGTAAGTGGTAAGGCCTGGAGGCGAGTGTGCCTGGTGTGTTATATTACTAAATAAAAGGAATTGTTTTTCTCCTGAATTACTTAGAAAACAAAACAAACAAAAAAAGCCTCAAGTCTCTATTTTAATTTGTCTGTGGAAAGCCAATTTGAAGATTCCAGGAAGGAAAGCATAGAAATTATCATTCAACCTACAAATAAAAGGCAGAAGCCTTTATGAACAATTGAAAGCTGTAGGAAAATTTGAGATGTAGATAAGGGTCACTCAGCTTCACTTAATTATGAAAGTAGCATCATCTGTTTCTGCGTCCAACTATTCCAATTGAAATAGAGATTAAGGGCACACTTTAATTAAACAGCTCACCAGAATTCTCAGCTAGGTGTTCTAATAGAAATGTAAGAGAAATCTGCAATCTGAGACCCAGTTCCTGGGAATAACAAAACTGCATTGTGTCACCGAATACATACACCACGATGTTTTTGAGTAGAAAAATATTAACATAAAGACTTTTCCCTTGTTATACTTCTTGCTGCTTTTTATTGAAACTGCATTTATGTTACTCTTTATCATTTTTATGTGTATTTGAAAAATAATACTAATTAACAACTGTTAATCTTTTCTACTATTACTGGAAAGAGTTTGGGGCAGAGAGAAAGCTCTGATCAAATATACTACATTATGTAAAGTTTTATTTGCGGGGAACTTGGAAATATTTCCTTTCAAGAGGCAACTTAACGAAACATTTTCCCTTGATAATGTTTCTCTTTTCTAACCTAATTTTATAGTGAGCTGGAACTAGCATGTTGCAGTTGAATTCAACTACTATCCTTTTTTATCATAGCAATCTTAAACATTTATTTCACTTATTTGTTTCTCTGACCAAACCGAAAGCCTCTTGGGAGTAAGGACGTATCTTATTTGCATATGTCATCTCAGAAGTCTGGCATATCAGTTTTTAAAACAAGAAGCCTAGAGGTAGGGGTGCCTCAGTGGCTCAGTCATTAAGCATCTGCCTTCAGCTCAGGTCATGGTCCCGGGGTCCTGGGATCAGGTCCCGCATCGGGCTCCCTGCTCGGTGGGAAGCCTGATTCTCCCTCCCCCACTCCCCCTGTTTGTGTTCCTTCTCTCGCTGTGTCTCTCTCTGTCAAATAAATAAATAAAATCTTTAAAAAAAAAAAAAGAAGAAGAAGCCTAGAGGTAGGTGTTTCTAGGTTTGATTAATTCTTTCATTTACCTCCGTTTCCTGCTCTGCTGTGCATAGCAGCCTCTCTCCCTCCCTTCAAATGATGGCTACCAACTTTCCAAGCATCACATGAAGACATAACAATGCCTAGCAGCAGAAGAGGGTTATTTCTTTCTGAATACCACTTTTCAAGATGGTGGAAAAAACCATTTTAGAAGCCCCTATGCAGGTTTCCCTTCATGTCCTTTTGGCCAGAATTATGTCACACAACCATTGCTAGCAAAGGAAATGGGGCCACGAAAACCTGTTCAGACTAACAGTGGTTCACCCCAAGGAGCTGGGCTTGTAGCTGAGACTGGGAATGGACTTCCCTGAAGCTTATGGCATGAGAGAAGAACAAAATTGGGATTCTACTATTGAGGAAAAAAATGGAGGAATGGTTAGTAGGCAATAGCCCACAATTTCTGCCTATGTTTATAAGTTCCTAGAACTTTATAGTCACTGAATAAATGTTTGTTGAGTGAATGAGTGGATTTCCATACAACAAAACATCAGGAATTTTAAGAAACATAGATAACTGTGGGCGCCTGGGTGGCTCAGTCGTTAAGCGTCTGCCCTCGGCTCAGGTCATGATCCCAGGGTCCTGGGATCGAGCACCGCATCGGGCTCCCTACTCCGCGGGAAGCCTGCTTCTCCCTCTCCCACTCCCCCTGCTTGTGTTCCCTCTCTCACTCTCTCTCTCTGTGTCAAATAAATAAATAAAATCTTAAAAAAAAAAAAAAGAAACATAGATAACTGATAAACTACATATTAAGTGAAAGTTACGTGTGCCATTTGTCATTTTATCTCCTCTCAGTTCCAAATTCATCCTTCAGTGCCTGCTCTGTTAAAATGGACCTAGGTTCTTTAGATCTTTTTCTTTATCAGAGAGAGTAATGTTAAGCTCTGTCAATAGACAGCCATGGAGAGACACTGCAAAAGAGTTTTCTTCCCTGATTTGTATGTATGTATGTTGGCCAACGCCAGCACTGGGGACTGCTTCTCTGGATCCTACAAGATGCACTGCTTCTCTGGTAGTGGACTCCTGCGGGGCAAGACAGCAACAACACTTAGTGGTCAACAGTCTCTCTCTCCTCACCCAAACCTGCTTCTCCCTTGAGCAGTTTCAGAGCAGAGTGTCTCCAGTGAGAAACCTTACCATGAGCAGTTTTCCCCAGGAACCTAAAAGAAAGGTTTCTGGAAAGTTCCAGAGGGCAGATTTCCAGCAAGTTGCACCAGCATGGAAACCACAGCGACTTCACTCTGCCATTCAGTGAGACATAGTTGTGCCCTCTCCAACAAAGTCTATATTTCAACCCCTGGGGACCTTTCTTTGGGTGCTGTGTCTCAGCCTCAGGGGTTGTAGTCCTGATTTCTGCCAATCCTGTATTCTTTAGAGTTCTCTTTGACTCTTACTAGCCAATCCCTGGTTACTCCAATCCCCTATTATAGTTAATACTTTTTTATATTAAACTTTCTCCATTCAAGTAACCATGTGGCATCTGTCTCTTGTGGTTTCTGTATCAGACCGGACCTTGAACCATACAGAGAATGATAGCAAAGAATTTCAGGCCCTCAGGGAAAGAAATGATAAAAATCAGATTGGTTCTATTTTCAGTTCAATACATAATTATCTACACCAGCAGTTCTCAAACTTTTTGGTCTTGGGACCACATTACAGCCTTAGAAACTATGGAGAACCTCCAAGAACCTTTGCTTATGTGGGTTACATCTATCTATACTAAGAAATTAAAACTCAGAAATTTTTAAAGCACAAGGGTATACAAGTATACATTCCATTAGCCATCAGAGGAATGACATCATCACATGTCATGTAGCATCTGGAAAATTCTATCATACACTCATGAGAGAGTAAAGTGAAAAGGGCAAATAACATTTTAGTATTGTTTTTTTAAAATAGTTTTGATTTTGTGAACCCCCCTGAAATAGTCTTCAGTATCCCCAGAAGAACCCAGATCACACTTTGAGAAGCCACTGATTTAAAGTAATTATATGTAAACACAATAACTAAGACCTATGGGGGAAGAGAGATGGAAGATATGGTCCTTGCTACCTAAGGACCGTATCTTGAAAATATAAAGTATGTATTCATATAAGAGTAAAACGATTTAAGCCTTATGTAGTAAACTATCAATAAATTCTGTCATTCAGAAAAGTGCTGTAGTTCAAATTAATATGGTCTAGAGCTCAGCGAAACAAAAATGCCTTCCATTTTACAAAACCCATCCTCCTTATAACATAACTTTCAAGGAAAAAGAAAGAAGTTTCTATTATATACAAAGATAAGTTCCAGAACAAGATGAAGATATCTCAAATCTTCACAGCAATGATTGGTTAAGACACTGAACATGGGGACAGAAGTAAGGAAAAGAAGAACCAATGCTAAGAACCTGGCAATCTCTATCAGTTAAAGCCTTTCTATGGCTGGCCTTTGTTATGTTAATATCAGGAACTTAAGCTCTAGAAACAGATCTGTTCCATGTGTTCATAATTTCTTTTTTATATTTTTGCGTTTTTTTTTTTTTTATTTCTTTCTATACCTGCCTATGGTCTCTGAATAATTTCTAACTTGGTCTTGAATGAACGAAGCAGAAAGAAGATGTGCTTATTTCCAGGTCAGGAAAGCTAAGAAAATAAGAATAGCCCTAGACATGTAGTGATGACAGCAGTTAACACTGCTGGGAAACTGGACAATGAGACTTAGGGCAACAGGATAAAAAGGGAGATAGATATGGAATAGACAGAGAAATTGCAGTAAAACTGAGCCATCCTTAAGCCAGTCTTGGCATGTGACACAGTCAAATCCAACTCAAATCCAACTCTCATGGAAAGGCTGAAGAAGGAAATATATGGCATATTCACACAGCACAATTTCCTAAAAATCTTTACCCATCTTTCTCCCTTTCTCCCATGTTTTCATGACAGCCATCCATTTTGCTTCTCCCTTGCTCACCAAACTCCTACAGTGCTTCTCTCTCTCTCTCTCTCTCTCTCTCTCTGCATGCTCACACTTCCTCTCCCTTTCTCCTGCAATTTACCTCCCTTTGCTCTTACTTCAGGCCTTTTCCTTCCGAGAATAATCTGACCTCCTTCCCTTCAATTCTGTAGCCCTTCTAGCTCTACTTATCTTTGTCAGAACAACATAGTTCCAGGAGACAAGAAATGAAAGATTCTTCCTTAAAAGGGCAGGGGAAGCAAGAGAGAAAAAGACTGTGAATACTCAAACGTGAATATTTTTGTTCCTATCAAACATTCTTTCAATCAACATTTCTTTTTATTAAGTTGCCAGGCACAGACAATGAGGTATGACCTCTGCCCTGAAACTATGGGGTTTTCCTATTACAAGCTTCCTTGTGCTCCTTTTTTTTGGATTCTTTTCCAAAGGGAGTGATTACTTTACAAAAGGTAATTTTTTGCTTAATGAAGTGATTACTTTACAAAAATTAGCCATGGAAAACTTTTACATGGTTAATTTCCCTCAAGCATTTAAACTATGATTTCAATTTCAGTCTTCACTGAGAAAGAGCGTAAGATGGCTGTGGTTTCTAAAATTTCTTTTGAAACAAATAGTCAAAGGCATTAGAAAAAGTTATCTTAGGGGCACCTTATTAATAAGTCACCATTGACAAAGGACCGTTAGATTACCACTTTATATTTAGCCACAAATGAAGGGGAGGGAAAGTAATAGAGAAGCTTCTAGACAGCACAAGTTTATGCCTAGTAAACTGAAATTATTTTTAAAAATGTAAATCAAGAGTGAGAACATTGAAAACATAGATATACATAACATTAATTTTTATCCACATTAGTTATCTATTGCCGCATAACAAATTGCCCCCCAAAATACCAACTTAAGACAATGCACATTTATTATCTCCTTTCTATAAGGCAGAAATCTGTGTGCAGCTTAGTGGAGCTCTCCAGTTCAGGGTGTCTCAAAAGATTGTAGTCAAGGTGTTGGCCAGGGCTGGTCACCTCTAGATTTAATCTGTAAATTTAATGTAATCCCTTTTTTAAAAAATCTCAAAAGAACTTTTAATAGGATTTAAAAAGCAAATGGCCAAGTTCAAATAGAAGAGAAATTATATGAAAAGCTCCCATAAGTTTTTGAAAGAAAGAACACTGAAGAGATTTGCCTGCCAGATGGCAAAACACATGATAAAATTGTGGTAACTAGGTACATGAAAAAATGCTCAATATCACTAATCAATCATCAGTAAAATGCACATCAAAATCACAGTGAGATATCACGTCACACCAGTTAGCATGGCTGTTATCAAAAAGACAAGAAATAACAAGTCTTGGCAAGGATAGGGAGAAAAGGGATCCTTTGCCCACTGTTGGTAAGAAGGTAAGTTGGTGCAGCCACCATGAAAATAGCATGGAGTTTCCTCAAAATATATTTTTTTAAGATTTTATTTATTTATTTGATTTATTTGTCAGAGAGAGAGAGACAGCACAAGCAGAGGGAGCGGCAGGCAGAGGGAGAAGCAGACTCCCCGCTGAGCAGGGAGCCCGATGAGGGACTCCATCCCAGGACTCTGGGATCGTGACCTGAGCCGAAGGCAGACGCTTAACCATCTGAGCCACCCAAGCATCCCGGAAGTTTCTTAAAATATTTTTTAAAAAAACCTGCCATATGATCTAGCAATTTTACTTTTACCTATTTAACCGAAGAAAATGAAAACACTCACTCGAAAAGATATATACACCCCCATGTTCATTGCAACATTATTTATAATAGCCAAGATGTGGAAAAACCTAAGTGTCCACAATGGATGAATGGATAAAGCAAATGTGGTATAAATACAATAGAGTATTATTCGGCCATAAAAAAGAAGGAAATCTTGCCATTTTCAACAACATGAATGGATCTTGACAGCATTATGCTAAGTCAGGTGGATAAAGACAAATACCATACCGTATGACTTCACTTACATGTGGAATCCAAAACAAAACAGAACAAAAACCAAGCTCATAGATACAGAGAACAGATTGGTGGTTGCCAGAGGTGGGGGTTGGGGGAGGGGATCAAAGTATACAAACTTTCAGTTATAAAATAAATAAGTCATGGGGCTATACAATGCAGCATGGTGACCATAGTTAATAATACTAAACTGCATATTTGAAAGTTGCCGAGGAAAAATCTTTGAAGTTCTCATCACAAGGAAAGACGTTTTGTAATAATGTGTGTAACAGATAAACTAAACTTACTGCGGTGATCATTTCACAATACCTAACAATATTGATTCATTATGTTGTATACCTGAAGCCAATGCAATGTTATATGTCAATTATACTGCAATAAAAGAATTGTGGTAATTAAAACAGTGTGATATTAATTCAGACATAGATAAATTAATGTATGTAATGAGTAATGAGCCCAGAACAGAGCCATTTTTATATGGAAATGTTGTTATGATAAAATGATATTTTACATCACAGGCGAAAGAATGAGTGACTCAATAAACTATATTGAGACAACTGATTACTTGAAAGGAAAAAAAAGGAAATAAATATATACATACATACATACATACATACATATCATTACATCTCTATTTATATACCCCTGTATCAGGCTTCTTTATATTGCAAGCAATTGAAGACCCAGCCCAAACTGCCTTACACAACAAAGGGCTCATTTAACTGGGTCTCCTAGAGCACACTGTAGGGTTGCTTCATTTAGTGGCTCCATATTGACATGAAAGACACTGAGGGTTTTTGTTTATTTGTTTTTCAATTTCTTTTTCTGTCTCTGGGTTCCGACTTCTGTAACGTTAGCTTTGTCCTAGGCTAAATGGCTGCCAAAGTTCCCAGCTTCAAATCTACACACCAGACTGCCCAAAAGGAGAAAAAGCACTATCTTTTGGTATCCCCCATCAAAGAGAGAGAAACCTCCTTTCCCAGAAGGCTTCTGCAACTTCCCTTCTTGTCGCATTGGCTCAAGCTGTCAGGTTGACCATTCCCAAAAATGCAGTGATTTGGCTTGCACTTGAACAAATGATTGGCTTATCTTACTAAATCAGTGTGGAAAGCTGGACGGAAATTCCCTGTTTCGGTCTAAAATAACAGGGCCCTCTCTTAGAGCTAGGAGTCGTACTGATTTCCACTGTGACTTCCCCAAACGAAAGAAATGCCAATTGCACAAAAGAGGGAAAAAGGAAATAGCTCAATGTCCACTCTGATAATATATCAGAATAAATTCCAGATGCATGAGAGATCCAAATGGTTAAAAATAGACAAACAGGATTCTCCACTCTCAAAGAAGTAGAGCAGAATTCCTTACACCTTAAGTGTGGGCTATACATAGTGGCTTCCTTCCAAAGAGTACAGTATAAAAAAGAGGGGAAACAAATTACTTTTCAGTAGAGAAACAGAACCTCAGCCAGGTGATCAAGGTCAACAACAGAGTGGTAAGTCGTATTGGTTGTATGTACCGTTGATCTGATGTGATGTGAAGGATTCTTTACCTCTGTGGTCTTTCTTCTAAAACCACAAAACCCAGTCTCATTATGAGAAAAACATCAAACAAATCCCAACTGAGGGATATTTTACAAGATATCTGACCAGTACTCCTCAAAACTGTTAAGATAATCATCAAAAACAATTAAAGTCTGAGAAAATGTCATAGGACAGATGAGGCTAAGGAGACATAAAAATTAAATGTAATGAGGTATCCTAAATACATTGGGAGTCTTGTAACAGAAAAAGGACATTAAGTAAAAACTTAAGGAAATCTGAATAAAGGATAAACTTCAATTAATAATAACATCAATATTGGCTCATGAATTGTGACAAATATCCCATGCTAATGTAAGATGTTAATAACAGGGAGACTGGGTTTGGGGCATATGGGAACTCTGTACTACTTTCACAACTTTTTTATAAATCTAAAATGGTTTCTTTTAAAAACACTTTAAAACACATTAAAGACCTCCAAGGTATGTTTTAGAAGAGCACATAAGAGAATAATTTAATATTTTAATTAACAACACGAGAAACAACAGGTGTTGGCAAGGATGCTGAAAAAGGGGAACTCTGCTGCACTGTTGGTGGGAATGAAAACTGATGCAGCCACTCTAGAGAACAGTATGGAGTTTCCTCAAAAAGTTGAAAATAGAGCTACCCTATAATCCAGCAATTACACTAGTAGGTACTTGCCCGAGGGATACAAAAATATAGATTTGAAGGGATACATGCACCCTGATATTTATAGCAGCATCATTAACAATAGCCAAACTTGAAAAGAGCCCAAATGTCCATCAGTTGATGAATGGATAAAGATGTGGTATATATATTTATACAATGGAATATTACTCAGCCATCAAAAATAATGAAATCTTGCCATTTGCAATGACGTGGATGGAGCTGTATCATGCTAAGTGAAATAAGTCAGTCAGAGAAAGACAAATACCACTCATTTGTGGAATTTAAGAAGGAAAACAGATGAACAGATATGGGAAGGGGAGAAAAAAAGAGAGAGGGAAACAAACCATAAAAGACTCTTAATGATAGAGAACAAACTGAGGTGTGATAGAGGGAGGTGGGTGGGGGGATGGGCTAGATGGGGGATGGGTATTAAGGAGGGCACTTGTGATGACCACTGGGTGTGGTATGTAAGTGATGAATCACTGAATTCTACTCCAGAAACCAATACTGCACTGTATGTTAACTAAGTAAAATTTAAATTTAAAAAAGACAATATTTGTATAATCACAAGCTAGAAGATCTGATAAGAAAAATGCAAAACTCAGAAAGCAGAAAGGAAAAGCTGACCATATTTGACTACATAAGAATTGAAAACATTCATAAGAAGAAAGATAATAACCCAAGTGAGTAGATATCTATCAGAATGAAAAAAAGTATCTTCATACATATGAGATGAAGAGTTAATATCTAGAATACAATGAGATACAAAGAAATGAATTAGGATAAGACAATCTAAACAGACAAATGGACCAAACATCTAAATTTACAAAATCACAGAAGAAATTCAAATGGTTAGTAAACATGAAAAGATGCTCAACCCTACGAATAATCAGGAAAATGCAGATAAAAGCAACAGTAGTGTTTATAAGTCATCCATTTGGGAAAGGAGAGGGAAGGGAGGGGGAAATAGAACGGAAAAGGGAGAACAGCAGGGGAGAGAGGATATGATGGACCTTGAGAGCAACTTCACTTTATCAAAAGTGTAAGATTAAAACATGCACAGCTGCTTCAAGACTTCAGGCAGCCAAAGAAAGACAAGCTGTAAACCGTGCTGCAAAGCTTAATACAGAATTTAGTGGGGTAGAATGAAAACAATCACTACCTTTGTTTAGGGAAATATCTTGATAAGCTTCTTTGGGTTGGAAAGGTGGCACCCCAAGACTTGCTCTATAAGAGACAATACGTAAACAAAGAGAGCTGGAATCAGATTTGGAAATGTACATAAGTTCCACATGTCTTTGGACTCCAAGGAAAGACTTAGCGAAGCACTGAAATAGAAACTGAATTAGATTTGACCACCATGCCGTTGAAATGTATTCGGAAAGACACTAAACGGCGTTAAGGTTAGGCATATTTTAAAAACTTGTGTAGAATTTCATCTTTCCTTAAAACTCAAGAGCTGGTAATTAGTAGCTAGTTAATATCAATTCTAAATTTGTGTAGTGATTATTTTTGCAGGAAAAATACAGCTGTGGAGAAGTTTAGGCTGTAAACCTTAGTTGTCCACAGCTGGAGGAAGCCTAATTTTTGGCAGGCAGCCATGACCAAGCTCAACTACTTACCTGAGGGCACCAAATTCTAGGCATAGTGCCTAGAAGGAAATAAATAGCCTCATATGTTTTAATTTATAAAGTCATGGCAAGCATCAAATATATGGATACGGTTCGTTTAAATTTACTCCACAAATATAAGAATATTAGCAAGAGAGGATGCCCCTTCAAGCTTCAAGAGGCAATGTTAATATTACTAAAAGAAAGTGCTAATGTTTTATAACAGGAATTCACAAATCCATGCAATCATATAGGTTGAAAATATAAATAGATTTGAGAAAGATTTGAGTATTGTTATGGTTATAGTTGTCTCTGGTATCACAGACTATGGATGCATCATAAGCTTTTTTTCTTTAAGGAGAATGAAATTTCAGGCATACTCTAAATATTTTGAAAGTGTCATAATGGAAAATAATCATTTTCCCACAAAGCCCCATTTTATTATTAAAGACTTCTCCGTGGTCAGTACCATCACCCTTATCACCACCACCATCATCATCAACACAGACTGAACACTTCCTTTATGTTAAAGCTTTACATGAATTTTTTTATTTTTAAGGGTCAGATCTTTAAGATAAAATGCAAATACCTTCGGATGCTACTACTAGTTAACACAGTAGCAGTGATCAGAAAGCAAGATTCCTTGGGAATAGAAACCAGAATATAAAATCTGGGAGTTAAAGGGAAGGTGGCACAAAAGGTGGAAAGCAAACACTAATTTCCCTTTCTTCACAATTTTGTTGAGGATGAGAACTATCTGTACTCATAAAGCCAGGACAATTCCAAGATGTTTGTTATGCTGTATTTTTAATTGGCTCCTTTTTATAAAATGCTCAGGGATAGTCATCAAGGATAGTCAGGTACAGAGCACTTTCTTAAGGGTTATGATTAAATATTTTTTACTTAGAAAAACATAATCTTCTATCAAGAAAGCCTGGGAAATAAACAATTTTAAGGTAGGATAAAAAAAAGAAGTAGTATCAATAGGTATACATCCAAAACACAATTGTTTTGAACATTTTGATTAAGTTTTTCATTAAATCTTGCAATTTTCAAGTAACATTATACTGTAAGCGTTTTCCATGTTATTAAACAGTCTTTGTAATTACCATTGTAATTGCTACACAGGGCTTCACAATAATTTACATGCTCCATTTTTAAAATTTAGGTTGTATCCAGTTTTTCACAATTATATATATATATATATATAATGTTACAATGCCCTTTTTTTAAATTTACGATGAATTTTATTTATTTTTTTAATTTAAATTCAATTAATTCATGTAGCGTATTATTAGTTTCAGAAGTAGAGGTCAGTGATTCATCAGTCTTATATAACACCCAGCGCTCATGACATCACGTGCCCTCCTTAATGCCCGTCACCCAGTTACCCCATCCCCCCACCCCCCTCCCCTCCAGGGACCCTCAGTTTGTTCCCTATGATTTAGAGCCTCTTATGGTTTGTCTCCCTCTCTAATTTCATCTTGTGTTGTTTTTCCCTCCCTTCCCCCATGAGCCTCTGTTTTGTTTCTTAAATTCCACATATGAGTGAGATCATATTGTAATTGTCTTTGGCTAATTGACTTATTTCACTTACACAATGCACATTTTTTTAAAAATATGCAACACTTCATGAATTTGCGTGTCGCCCTTGCGCAGGGGCCGTGCTACCCTTTTCTGTACCGTTCCAATTTTAGTATATGTGCTGCCAATGTGAGCACATTGTTACAATGCGCATATTTGTATAGAATTTGTTTTGTGTTTTAGAACTATTTTCTGAGAAGACGTCCACAAACAAAATCAATGGGACAAGAAGCATGAGCAGTTTAAGGCTTTTGGCATATTACTGTCAAAAGACTGCTTTCAAAAAGACATTTTCATATACTCATTTGGAAACATAAATTATTAAAGACTTTTTGGAGAGTAATTTTATAGTATCTTTCAAATAAAAATGCATATATACTTGGAACCAGCAATCCCACTTCTAGGAATCTTTCCAACAAAAATAGTTACACATATATTCAAATACAGATGTACAGGGTTTCATTTTAGCATTGTTTAAATTAGGAAAGAAACTGGAAATAACCTAAGGGAAAAGGTCAAATAAATTGCGTTATGGCTATATTTTGGCAAATATAAAGCTGCTAAGAATTAAGTGGTTCTACATTTATTGACACGGAAATATCTCTTAGAGAGTTAAGTGGAGAACAAAAGCTGATAGATAAATAATCAGAATGATTTCACTTATTAAAAAAATAAGTAATTATATATGTTTGAAGATTCATTCAAAAATCAATAGGGATTGATGGTGGTATGACCTTATGAATGGATTTAATACCACCCAACTGTACATTTAAAAATGGTTACGATGGGGGCACCTGGGTGGCTCAGTTGGTCGAGCATCTGACCCTTGATTTCGACTCAGGTCAGTTAGGATTTATAACACATATTTTGCTTAAAGATATTAAGTTAATTACCTAAGACTACACAGCTGGAATGTGTCAGAGCCAGGCATTCAAACCTAAGTTTACTGGGTCCAAAGCCCATGTTCTTTCCATCTCGCCACTGTGCATTTTTACTCTATTTTAATGCTGATAGGATAAATTACCCCTCACTCCTAAACTTTTTCACCTTTGTCTTTGCTAACACAGTGTGTTCATCATTCCAAATGGACTTTAAAATCACTTTGTCAAATCCCAGAAATCAAACAAATAAGAAAACAGGCTGGAAATGAACCTATACACTGACTTAGGGAAATGCTGACATCTTTAAAATAGTTAACTTTCCTAAAAAGGATATGGTGTGTCCATCGCTATCAATTTTATTCATGTCAGTCTACCTTGTTAACATTATTCACAATCCTTTTGGGTCTCCTAGATATCCAATCATTTTATATACAAATATTAATAATGTCACTTTCTAACATTTATAGTTCTTATTTCTGTTTTCTGCCTTTTATGTTACAGTAAATTTCCAGAAGAAGTTTCTTAGGGCTTTATTCACCAAAGAGTATGATCATGACAGATTAAAAGATTGTTTTTAAATCACAGTAAAGAAGTGTCCTTCTCTGCCTTTAGCTCAGGTCATGATCCCAGGGTCCTGGGACAGAGCCTCGCAAAGGCTCCCTCCTCAGCAGGGAGCCTGCTTCTCCCTCTCCCTCTGTCTCTCCCCCTGCTTGTGCTCTCTCGTGCACTCTCTTTCTCTCTGAAATAAATAAACAAATAAAATCTTAAAAAAAAATAAAGAAGTGTCCTTCTATACTTTGAATTTATCAGATGCCGTTCAACTATCACTAAGTGATCATTAAGTGATCTTTTTTCCTTATTATCCTTAATGTATCCTAAAAACTTTCCAAATTTTGAAACACTTAGATCCCTGGATGAATACTATTTGGTCAGTGTGGATTATTATTTTAGTATGTAGTTATAATTGATCTACTAACATTTAAGAATTTAAAAGCCTAAATCTAGGCTTTAAAATTCAAAAAAGATTGTTTCAAATGCACACTACCTGGTTTGTGGGTACAAAATTCTGCTTACAATTTCTACAATTTCCTAGGGATACTTACAATCCCATGGTCTCCTCAGACTTCAAGCTCCTGCTTTCGTTCAGTTGGATCAACGGATGGAGGGACCCAGCCTGCTGTTTCTTGCTCCTTCTGTTCTGGACAGTTAACCCAAATGTGGAGCTCGACCCATTTCTTATATTTCCACCAAAAACACACTCATATGTGGCATGTATATGTAATACACTTAGCGGAAACGGAAGCAATATAAAACCCCAAGTTAGACCTGTGGACCTAAAAGTCTTTTAACAGTTTTTGGATCTCTAGTCTCCTGCTTCATTGCTTAGCCCTCTGCTCTCTCCATTTTATTTCCCTGGCCAGTTACCCCTCCAACAGATAAAACAAAGCTTTTCTACTTCCTTAAACTAAGAAATTTAGCTCTCTCTAGATCATGCCCTGAATCCAAGCTTCGGTGTCACTTTAAACACCTAATCAAACCCATCAAGGTGCTCACCAACCCCCTCAAAAAAAAAAAAAAAAAGAAAGAAAGAAAAAATCATTTCATATATGTTAGTCAGGTATACTGAAGTAACAAACAACTCAAATCTCTATAGCTTCCAAGAACAAGTATTTATATATTGCTCATGCTTTTTGCCAGTGGCTGCAACTTTGTTCTGTGTGTCATTCTACAAACCAGCCGAAAGGAGCAGCCTCTATTAAGAACATGTCATTGTTATGGTAGAGAAAAAAGCAAACAAGTTGGCAGAAACACAAACTGCCTCTTAAAGTGTCTGCTTAGAAGTAACACATTGTCGCTTCCTCTCATCTTCCATTGACCAAGTCACATAGCTAACTTAGAAAATGTGGTGGCAAATATACTTCATCTACTCTCTTAGAGTAGCTAGAAACACGAACACAATTTTAAAAAAATGTAAGAAGAGTCACCCTCCATATAATTAATTGTAAACAGCAACTTTATCCTTTTCTTTAAACTATATTCATGATTAAGATGGGCATGTAAGTAGTGGTTCTGGGGCTCATGAGTTGTAAGCATAGGACGGTGCCTATCAGAAAACCTAGAGAGATTTTCTAACATGCATGATGTCCCTACCCCAACCTTCACCATCATCTGATTCATCCCTGGAGGTAGGAGCAGATATGTACATTTTGTAAAGGATACTTAAGTGATTTTAACACTCTCTACTTTCAAGCCTTTTGAGAACCAGTGGAACTGGGTTTTGGGGGAATGCTCCTCTCATATTTTGTCCACACCATTCCTGGCACTTTAAATACAGTAAGTCCTCCAGTTTCTAACACTACACAAAAATAAACTAAAAATGGATTAAAGACCTAAATATGAGAACTGAAACCATAAAAATCCTAGAAAAAAACGTAGGCGGTAATTTCTTTGACATCAGCCATAGCAATATTTTTCTAGATATGTCTCCTCTGCCAATGGAAACAAAAAAACAAAACAAAACAAAAAGCTATTGGGACTACATCAAAATAAAAGGCTTTTATACAGCAAAGGAAACCATCAACAAACAAAAAGGCAACCTACTGAATGGGGGAAGATATTTACAAATGATATATACAATAAAGGATTAATACCCAAAATATATAAAGAACTTATACAACTCAACCCCAAAACAAACAAACAAAAAAGAAACAAATAATCCAATTTTAAAAATGGGCAGGGAACCTGAATAGACATATTTGCAAAGAAGACATGCAGATGGCCAATAGACACATGAAAAGATGTTCAACATCACTAATTATCAGTGAAATGCAAATCAAAACTACAATGAGATTTCACCTTACACCTGTCAGAATGGCTAAAATCAAACAGACAAGAAATAATAAGTGTTGGTGAGGATGTAGAAAAAAAGGAAATCTCCTGCCCCTTTGGTGGGAATGTACATCAGTGCAGCCACTGTGGAAAACAGTATGGGAGGTTCCTCAAAAAATTAAAAATACAAATATCATATGATCCAGTAATTCCACTATCCACTACTGGATGTTTACCCAAAGAAAACAAGAACATTAATTCAAAAAGATATTTGCAGCCCTATACTTACTGCAGCATTATTCAGAATAGCCAACATATGGAAGCAACCAAAGTATCCATTGATAGACAAATGAGTAAGGAAGATGTGGTACATACACCGTACATGTATATATATATGTATATATAGTGTATCTATGTGGCATATATATCTATAATATATAGTATACATATTTGTGGTATATATATGTGAGATATATATTGTGGAATATTATGTAGCCATAAAAAAGGATGAGATCATGCGATTTGTGACAACATGGATGGAGGCAGCAGGTATATTGCTAAATGAAATAAGTCAGACTAAGAGAGACAAATACCATATGATTTCACTCATGTGTAGAGTCTAAAATACAAAACAAATAAATAAGTAAACAAAAAGCAGAATCAGACCTATAGATACAGAGAATAAACTGATGGTTGCCAGAGGAAAGGGGAGTTGGGGGGATGAGCAAAATAGGTGAAGAAGAATGGGGGATACAGGCTTCCAGTTATGAATTGAATAAATCACAGGAATAAAAGGCATAGCAGAGGGAACATAGTCAATGATACTGTAACATTGTATGGTGACAGATGGTTGCTACCCTTGTGGGGAGGATAGCATAACATACAGAGAAGTTGTATCACTACATTGTATAGCTGAAACTAATGTAATGTTATACTTAAATTTAAAAATTGTTTAAATAATAAATATGATGAGTCCTTCGATTAATGTTGCAGTGAGCACATAGCACATGAACAGGCAATAACATCTGCCTCATATAGTTGGCCAGGACTCTCCTTTTGCCAAGAGAAGGTTTTTACATTATAAGGACTGCAGAAGGTTTTCTACTTTTAAAAAAGAAACTACTGTTGAAATTTTTGCGGGAATATATTTTGAAAGCACTCAACCAAGAAGAGTGGAACATAATTTTAGATTGGACTGAATTTGTCAATGTGGATGAACTCATCAGAAGCGCTACATTCAAAGTGCTGGCTCAAGCAGTTGGGTGTCTAAGTGGGTTGGATAAAGCAAATCAGCCTCCAACACTGGCCCTCATTAAAGAAAATGGAGATGCCAAAAATCCCTTGGCATATATACAGGAAGGAAATTAACGACTCCTTGAGATAGGAATGCTGGAATAGCTCCATTATGAGTGTCCTTCTTATATACCCATAAATGTTGCCCCAAGAAGGACTGGAATGACTATCCCTTCCCCAAGGCCTTGAGACCTGCACTGCTGAGGGAAATTCCAGTATCTTTTTTTTTTTTTTTTTTTTTTGATGCTTCACTGTTTTCTGAATGTTGGAAATTGCTAGTGGGGAAAGTTGCAATTCAAATATGTTCTCTAGTTTCATTTGGGAAGGGAGAATCTTGGGACTGCAGAAGTGAAACAGCCTCCATCAACAATCAGAGGCAAAGTGGGCATGATTATCATAGGCACGAAGAGCAACTCAGTAATCAGAATGATTTCACTTTCAGAGACCTCTGGCTATGTCTCTTTGAGCATAGGGTCCTCACTAAAGTCTTACTTGACTTGTGTAACCAAAATACCCTGGGTAAGTTGAATAGGGTTATCTGAGCCAAGAAGGTAGAATCATGACTTCTCATCCAATTTCCAGAGCTGAATCCACAGATCCACAGCATCTTGCTTGAAGGGGAGACTAGTAACCATAACAGCAAAAGATGATTCTTTGACTATTACCCCTAGATATTCCTAAAGGTCGTTTAAGAGGATAACTATGTCCTGGGATGAGAGAAATAATTAAGGCTTTTTGGTAATTTTTAGATAGTAGGTCTGAGCTGATAGTAATTTCTGGCACACAAAAATTCACTGAAACCTACCTATCAGAGTAAGGATATACCTGGGTCAAGTAAAATGAATGAAATTTGACACAAACTCTAAACCCATTCATCCTGTGGATTTTTCTCCGGTTCCTGTGTTGAATAGAATATTCTTAACAACTGGCAAAAATCCCCAGATATTTTCCCTATTATGGTAGGAAGAACAAAATGGAAGATACTAGAGTTTCCTCTCCCTAGTAAAATAGTAAATCAAAGGCAATACTATATCCCTGAGATATTAATGCCACTGTTTGTGGCTTACCCAACAGCTGTTTTTACTTGCTTAACACAATGCCTTTTTTATTTTAAAGTTAGAAGACAATCATGTGCCTCAAGGAGACTGAACTCCCCAGTACCCAGGGATGAATTTTAATTAAACCCAAATCTAAATAACTCCATTCTCCTTGCATTAATTGGTTTAGGAATGGGAATATGATGCCATTCTGACCAATGAGATGTGGGGGGAAATCCTGCTAGAAGGTTGAAAGCATCCCCACAGTCTTGATGAATAACAATGTCTGGCGTGATTGGATGGTGGTCCTAGTTGTAAGTGCTGCTTCACATACATATGGACAGAATACTACAGTCTCGGGCACTAGAACACAGTGACAGAACTAGGAAATGCTCTTTTCTGCATTCTAAATAATCAGAGTAGACCAGAAGCACTTTGCTTTCACCTGAAAAAAAAACAGGAATGGTTGTAGCAGAGCATGGCAGCTGTAATGACTTGAGATTGTCCATTAGTTTCTTCTGGATCTCCAGACTTGCTCTGATTCCTACCCTTCTGAGACTTGATGATTTGTTTTTTGTTTTGAATCTGTGCCTACCCCACAGCCCTCTGATAAATTCCTGTCTTTGCTCAGAGTTCATTTCTACTGCTTGCAAAAATAGATACACCTCTCTATAAAAAAAAAAAATCACAAATTTTCTTTACAATTGTTTTTGTTTCGCACTCACTTTTATTATCTATTTATGAATTTTATTTTTATGTTTACTTGGTTTTGTTGTATGTCAGCAGGTTTTTTTTTTTTTTTTTTCCTGCTACAAATTCTCAACTTTTGTGTTCTTTAGTTTGGCTCTCTCTGCAGGAAAGCCCGTGTTGAGAAATTTTTGAGACAGGACATATACATGGTCTGACTCTGAGATCTTTTACATCTGAGAATGCCATTTGTTTGACATTACACATAAATGACAGCCTCCCCACCCTCAAGTTTCTATGGATCTTGTTTTATTGTTTCGTGGGATTTGGTGTCCTACCGAGGTCTGAGGCCAGTCGGATATTTTTTTTTTCCACTGAAAATACCATTTCCCTTGTTTATACACTTGCAAGTTCTCTCTTAGTTTCATTATTTCTGCTCCTTTGTTGTTTTTACCTTCGGAATTTCTACAAAGCTTTTCTGGACTCTTGCAGTAGCTACTGACAGAAAATCAAATTTGTTGTCATGGTCAGTGTTTCGTTGTAGAAAACAGAACTCGCTCTAGTCAGGTGAAGGCAGGAGATACTCAAGACTCTTAACTTGCTACAGAATGATCGAAAGACTGGTAGTAGCAGGCCTGAAGCTACATCTAGAATCTGCCTCAGTGAGGCCACTGCTCACTTAAGTGAATGCAACGCTGCTCCTGTCCTGGTCACCAAAGCTGCCAGACCAGGAAATCGCTGCCATCCTTGCTGATCACATGGAGCTAGGGACTGACTAGACATCAGGGCTTCTGTCCTAGCTGCTGCCAATGTACCAGAATGCCCCGCCACTGTTACCAGTAGAGCCAGTCATGATCCTCTCCGAGTCTCCCCCTTTCAAATCTCATTCAGATGCATCTATTCGGTGGCGACACAGCACATGCAGAACTCAGTGCAAAGGCACCTGAGTCATGTAGACGTCCATTTTCTAGCCTCTGGTGTACATGAAGCCATGCTAGTATGGGCTTGGAGTCTTACCGCATGAGCCAATTTTCAAGATCTGCCACATTAATTTAAAAAATAAAGGGAATTTGTTGCCTGATGTACTTGGGGAGTTGAAGGGGTATGGTTGGCTCTAAACACAACTGGAGCCAGAAGTTCAAACCAGGTTACCAGCATTCTCTCTCTCTCTTCCTATTTTTCAGTTCTGATTTTATTCATTCAACCAACATGTACTGAGCACTATGTGCCAGATGCTGTTAGTAGTGCTGGGGATGCCATAAAGAACAAAACACGTATCAGTCTTTGCCTTCTTGCCTTCCCTCTTTGTTAGTCTTGTCCTCTGGCAGATTCTCTGAAAATGGCAGCAAAACTAGCTCCCAGTAACCTCAAGTTTATAGGTGACTTGAGAAAGACTTTTCTCCCCCCAGAAAGTGTATAAATTCTACCAAAATAGTGATTCTAATTGGCTTTAATATGGGATGCACCTATGACCAGCGTATGGAGGGGCACATATCATATGCCCACCACATGTTGGTCAGGCTGTTTCAAATTAGAAAAGGTACCCCCCGTCCCTAAACTACCCAGCATACTATACATACACACACGCAACCTTATTTCTGTACATTCAAATTTTTTTTTCTAGAGAGAGAGAAAGGTGGGGAGGGGCAGAGGGAGAGGGAAAGAGAGCATCTTTTTTTTAAGATTTTTTAAAATTTATTTTATTTTAGAGAAAGAGAGAGGGGGTGGGGGAGGGGCAGAGGGACAGAGAAAAGGAGAGAATCCCAAACAGACTCCACACTGAGCCCTGATAACAGGGCTCCATCCCATGACCTGGAGATCATGACCTGAGCCAAAACCAAGAGTCAGACACTCAACGACTGAGCCACCCAGGCACCCAGAGAGAGAGAATCCTAAGCAGGCTCCACGCCCAGTGGGGACCCCTACGCGGGGCTCCATCTCACAACCCTGAGATCACAACCTGAGCTAAAATCAAGAGTCAGACCCTTAACCGACTGAGCCCCCCAGGCGCCCCTGTCCATTCATTTTTAAAAGTGTCCCTCCTGGGAGACAAACCATGAGAGACGATGGACTCTGAGAAACACACTGAGGGTTCTCGAGGGGAGGGGGTGGGGGGTGGGTCAGCCTGGTGATGGGTATTAAAGAGGGCACCTTCTGCGTGGAGCACTGGGGGTTATACACAAACAATGAATCATGGAACACTGCATCAAAAACTAATGATGTAATGTATGGTGATTAACATAACATAATAATAAAAAATAAATAAAAAATAAAAAGTGTCCCTCCCTATGACAACACAAGTTTCTCTTCCATAAATGAATACACACTCTCTTCTTCCCCAAAAGAAGAAACTCCGAAACTCATCCAGTTCCCACGTCCTGCTCTAAAGACCAGGATTTCAGGTCCAGATGACTCATCATTTAGCAACCTATGGGTAAATAAGAAACATAATTACCCCCAACATATTCAGGATTTCAATACAGGAGGTAAAATCGGAAACTACAACAAAAACTTTTGTTTGAAAATGGGAAACCAGCTTCCAGCCCATACACTACGGCATAGCCCTACACTCCTGGTAGAAAGAGCAAACACGCTGCTCTGGCAGTGGATTTCTTCTGCATCGTCCACTCTAAGAACCAGTGGCCAAAACCAGAGCTCTGGCCGGATCATGATTCGTGAAACTAAACCCCTAGCCCAGTGGCTTTTTCTCTTTGCCACAGACTTTGATTGTCTGCCCATCCCCCTAGTCCTTGGTTTCACTGTACTCTTCCTAGCTTCTGTCCCTTCAAGTGGCCCAACACCCCAAGACCCATAATATTTCTCTGGATTCCATACAGTGGTTGTCTCTTAGCAGTGGAATTACTCTTGCTTTTGTCAGTCAGAGAAGTAACAGTAGGAAGTGTCTGGTAAGGCCCAGGGGTCAAACTTCTACCCTTACCAGTCATAGCTGCCACCATGGTCCTCACTTCCTTGTTTTTACTTTCACTAACTTTAGCTTCAAGTAGAGAATAGTACTCGTAGACTTCTCCAAACGCTTATGAGTCACTGACTCTTGGGTATCTGAGATTGCAGGTTAGAGGCAGAAAGGGCCTCTCAGCAAAGCCGTATGGTATCGCCTTGCTGTTTGCTGTTGAGGCCAGAACTAGCACTTTTTAAAAGAACTACAGGGATCTGAGTATATATATTAGGAAGGAAATTCTAAAATTGATCATGCGACAAAGAGAGCTATCTTTGAGATATAATTTCCATACTATATAATTCACCCATTTCAAGTATACACACCAACAGCTTTTAGTATATTGACAGAGTTGTACATCTAACACCATAATCAATTTTAGAACACTATCATTATCCCAGGAAGAAACCCCACTCCCTTACCTCCCGAAACTCCCATCCTCCCATCCCTGGAAACTGCTAATCTACTTTCTGTCCCTATCGACTTCTCTGTTATAGACGTTTCATATACATGGAATCATACACTATATGGTCCTTTGTGGTGGACTTCTTTCACCCAGCATAATATTCTCAAGGTTCATCCATGTTATAGCACGCTTTAGTACTTCACTTCTTTTTATTGCTGAATAATATGTTTAACTCTATGTTTAACTGTTTGATGAAGACTCTTTTTTCTTGATATTATTAAAAGCATCAAATGTCATTAACTAACTCCAGTATCTTGACATTTTCTGCAAGCCACTAAAACACTAGCCACAGGAGGCATGTGATCAGATTTCCAAACTACAACAGGTGACAGTCTAATTTGTCTAATTTGTGCCTACCTCATAACCCAAATGTTCAGTACTCAGGTGGGAACAGAATTCTCATTACACCTCAGCTCAGACAATTCTACATTTTAGACTTGCTATATTCCACTTCCAGTTACCAATCTTTGTCTTATGATTGCAAATGAATAAAAGCTTAGGTCTCATGGGGTACCTGGGAAGTATAGTCAGTTGAAGGACTAACTCTTGGTTTCGGCTGGGATGGTGGTCTCCAGGTCCTATGATTAAGCCCCACGTCCGTCTCTGCGCTCAGCATGGAGTCTACTTGTCCCTCTCCTTCCCCCACTGGCACACCCGCCACTCTCTCAAATAAACAAATAAATCTTTAAAAAAAAAGTTAGGTCTCACATAATTGGGAGTTTGATTGTGAAATCTGATTTCAGATACATCTGGATGCAATGGTTCAAAACTATAAGTCAAATGTCATCTCTCTACTTTTCAGCAATCCTTTTCCTACTCTGGCTTGATTCTCAGGCGGGCTTGCTTTACTTGACATCAGAAGCGCCCCCTGGCAGCTCATGATTTGAGATTCCAAAAGGGACCCATATCAGTCCCTTCATGAAAATGCTAATTGGCTCTACGAGTTGGGGGGTGATCAGGGGAGCTCATTCCTATTCCTGGCTCACTCGTTCCATTTCCAGGTCTAAGGGAGTAGGGCGGTCAGCGTGAGTTACATGCCCATTCTCATGGCAGAGATGGGGAGGTCATATGATAGATAGCCACACTAGGTGTGGGGTGAAAGATTTCCAAAAGGAAAAAAATAGACCTGGAAGACAAGAAACAACTGTCCAGTATACTTTCTATATCTATTATATTCAATTTTATCTCTTTATCAATTTTCTGTGCCCAGTGAAATATTTTTCAAATTTGCCCCATACATTATTTATTTGGTTCTCTGAAAGACTGAGTCTGTAATTAGCCTCCTGGGCTTTGGGTTTCTGTGTAGTTTCAGAATATCATTTATGTTTTTAAAATACGTATTATGGATCTATTCTTCCCAGGATTTTAGGCTAGGACAAGGACCCTGTCTTCAGAGGAATTTTTGTGTCCTAGAGGAGGACACAAACAGAAAATGACAATAAAGTGATATAATTAAAGTAAGCTCAGGGTGCTTGGATGTGCCTAGCACAGACACCCAACACAGCCTGGGAGGATTCATAAGTGTTCTAAAGGAGACAGTATCTTTAAAGAATGAGTGTTCGTTGGATAGGGAGTGGGGACCAAAAAATGAAGGGAATTTCAGGTCAAGGCACAGTGTGTGCAAAGGCATGAAGATGCAAAAGGGCATGTTGTGAGGGAGGAACATGGATTCGTTCAGCACAATCAGTACGTGCAGTGCAAGGTGAGTGGTCAGAATGAGGCTGGTGAGATACCTAGGGGCCAGGTCATAAATCACACTGCAGCTGTGTGCCTGGGGGTTGGATTTTGTCCTGGAGGTAATGGAAGGGTTTAAACGGGAGCGTGTCATGATGCAAGTTCATTTTAGAAAGACAATTCTAATGGTAATGTGGAGGGTGCCCTGCAGAATACAAATTGTTCAAGAGGTTACTGCAAGCAGAATAATGAGAGATGGTAAGGGTCTCAATCATGGGTGTGTGGCAGGTATGGGACCTTCGAAGAAGAAGAAGAAGAAGAAGAAGACGAAGAAGAAGAAGAAGAAGAAGAAGTAGAAGAAGGAGGAGGAGGAGGAGGAGGAGGAGGAGGAGGTGGAGGAGGAGGAGAAGGAGGAGGAGGAGGAGGAGGAGAAATCAGAGCCAAGAGATGGAGAGAGCGAGAAAGTGACAGATAGCCTCCAGCTCCATCTCGTCCTTAGACTTTGTAACTAATATGAACCAATAAGCTACCTTTGGAGTTAAGCTCATTTGTGTTGGTTTTCCAGAACTTTAAACTAAAAGAGTCCTGACTAATTTAATAACAAATCAAATCATCAGTCTATCTCTACATCTATCAATTAATGTGGTGTTTACTTTGAGAAAATAGTTTATAAATTGACTTGTCTGATTCTTCTCTTTAACTTTTTCTTCTCTCCCAGGAGTTTCCGTCCTTTCCTTCAGATGCGAAAAGAGCCAGAGGCTGGAACAAACTTTGTAGGGGTGATTCTCACAGTTTATTTTTGTTGTGTTTCTCTCAAATCTCCTTACATGTTTATGTTAGATACTACTGTGGGTCTCATGTTATCCACAAAATCTTAAAAGGGATTATTAGCATAGCTGTGGCTTTCTCTCTTTAAAATAAACCCCATCTTACTTGGAATTTGTATTCCTCAAGGGATCGTCTTTTTCCAGATACACAATACTAAATATTTTAATCAAATATGTGATCAGAAATATTTTCCATTTTACTTCTTTTATTTATTTAATGGACTCATGTTACCCATGTTTTTTGGAAGAGAATTATTTGGAATAACGGCCCAGCTTTTATATTCCAAAATATGAGAAAATAATTTCTTGCTTCTGGGACATATAAAATGTCAGTCTAACTATGCATTGTTTGGTATACTCATGTATGGTTTGAGAATGGATTTTAAATTATATATTTAAATTAAATTAACTGTTTTCTTCGGTAGTTCTCCATCATAGTTAAGGGATTGGGTTCTAGAGTATGTCTTGAACAGGATATATAGATCATTTTAGAATTCTCCCACTACTTCATTTCTCCTCTTCTCTCATTCCTTAATGTGGTCAGATAATCCCACATGTCTGCATCCTTGCATCGCAGGGCACCAAGCTTTGGGAGAGGTTCCAGCCTTCACCACATGCTCAGAAAAGCTCCTAGGTTGTGGCTGAGGCTGGTACAGTGCCAGGCATTATCTCTATTCTCACTGCTGGGCTCTGATCTTTCTGCCTGAACCTCAGTCTGCCTTTTTTTTTTATTGCTTTTTTCCCTTCCCAGATTTGCATACCTCCTGGTTCTTATCCTCCCTCTGGGCTCTAGTGTCCTACTGGCTCTGTTTCATGGCTGGTCCTGACTTCCCTTGCTAATGCACATTCTGGCTTCTATTGATTCACAGGTTGTTGACCCCTGACTGATTTTTTTTTCTTTCCAAGTCTCGCAGCCAGCCATACTCATTGCGGTTCACAATCCTGGTGTAGATTTATCACATCTGCCGCCAATGCTTACAGACAATCAAGTGGGAAAGCTCAGGCAGAGAATCAGGAACAAAGAAAGACACATTTTACTGAAACTGACTCAAAAAGAAATAGAAATTGGGAATAGAACTATGACAAGTGAGGAGACCAAATCAGTAACCCCCCAAAATGTCCACAAAGTAGAACCAAGGCCCAGATATCTTTACCACTGAATTCTACAAAACATTCAATGAAGAATAAATCCAAATTCTTCACAAATTCTTCCAAAAAGCAGAAGAGGAAGAACACTTTCCAAATCATTCCATGAGGTCAGTACTACCCTGATACCAACAGCAGACAAACACATGAAAACTATAAAACAGTATCTCTTATAAATATGGAGGAAACTAGGCAAGAAAAAGAAATAAAAGACATCCAGATTGGAGAAGAATAAATAAAACGATATTCACAGGTGACATACTCTTGTATATAGAAAATCTTAAGGAACCCACTAAAAAATTATTAGAACTAGTGAATGAATTCATCCATCAAAGTCGCAAGATACCAAATCAATTGTATCTCTATACTTGCAATGATCGACCTAAAAATGAAAATAAGAAAACAATCTATTTATGATAGCATCTAAAGAATAACATGCCTAAGAAAAAATTTAACAAAGAAGTACAAAACTAATACTCTGAAAACTAAAAATATTCTTGAAAGTAATTAAATAAAAGCTAAATAAATGGGAAAACATTCCCATGTCCAGAGACAAGGAAACATTGTTAAGATGTAAATAAATAGTCCCCAAACTGATCTACAGATTTGATGCAATTCCTAACAGAATTCCAGATGACTTCTTTTTGCAAGTTGACATGTTGATTATAAAATTCAAATAGAGTTGCAAGGGACCCAGAATAGCCAAAGTAATTCTGAAAAGGAAAAATAAAGTAGGACTTACATTCTCAATTTCAAGACTTACTATAAAGCAACAGTAATCAAGATAATGTGGTATGGTCACAAAGTAGACATAAATCAAGGGAATAGAGTTGAGAGTCCAGAAATAAATGCATACATCTATAGTCGACTGATTTTCAACAAGGTTGCCAAAACCATTCAATGGGGAAGAATAGTCTTTTCAACAAATGGTGTTGGGGACACCCGGATAGCCACATGCAAAAAAATGAAGATGGATCCTTATTTTATGACATATATAAAAATTAATGTATAATCCTTATTTTATGACATCTATAAAAATTAACTCAAGATGGATCAAAGATAAACATAAAAGCAAAAACTATAAACTCTTAGAAGAAAACATATGGGCATATCTTTACAACATTAGATTTGGCAATGGTTTGCAAGCGCAACAACAACAACAAAATAGGTAACCTGCACATCATCAAATTTAAAAACTTTTGCGTTATGGGACTTATACCTAAAATATATGATGAACTCTTACAAGTCGATAATAAAACCGCAAAATTGGGCAGAGAATCTGAATAGACATTTATGCAAAGAAAACATACAAATGACGAATAAGCACACAAGAAGATCCTCAACATCAGGGAAATACAAATCAAAGCCACAATGAGAGACCACTTCACACGCACTAGGATGGCTAGAATCAAAGTCAGATAAGAACAAGCTTGGCAAGTACCTAAAAATAAAAGAGCCCTCCGACACTGCTAGTGAGAATGGAAAATGGCACAATCACTTTGGAAAACAGTCTGGCACTTCCTCAAAAGATTAAACATAGGATTACCACATGACATGGCAATTCCACTCCTAAGTGTGTGCCTAGGAAAGATGAAAACATACATCCACAGAGAAAATTGTCCATAAATGTTATAGCAGCATAATTCTTAATAGCCAAAAGTGGAAACAATCCAAATGCCTGTCGAATGATTAGCAGATAAATAAAATGTGGTATATCCATGCAATGGAATACTATTGGCTATAAAAAGGAACAACGTACTATACATTGCTACAACATAGCTGAACCTAGAAAGCATTATACTAAGTGAAAGAAATGTCACAAAAGACCACATACTATATGACTCTATCTATATGAAAGCCTAGAATAGAGAAATCTAGAGAAACAAAAAGTACATTAGTGGTTGCTTATGGCAGGAAGTGGCATAAAGAGTGTATTATATGGTATGTGAATTATATCTCAATATAAGTGTTAAAGAAAAACAAACAAACAATAACCAAATCCACTCAAAGATTGTGTTCAATGATTCACTTCAAAACACTAAAAAGCTTTGAACATCTACTACAGATTCCTCAAGTTTTAGCTTCATAGATCTGTTTATTTTGCAATGAATGAAGGTTAAAGGAGCATTCTAAATTGTCACTTGGAAGCTTAGAGCTTCTAGTTGTAATGCTAAGCACAAGTACACCACCATCGTGTCTTTCAAAGGAGAATTTATTTGCCTTATTAACAAATCAAGAGTACTGGGTTTTCATCAAAGAGAGCAGAATAAAGGAAAAAGATTAAATGTTTCATTTGCTCAGATTGTTTAAAGAAGTATGCTAGAGAATAATAGATGGGTTTAAACTTCTTTTAGAGTTACTAGCATTTCAAGTTCTTAAAAAAGGAATAATGCACTAAAGTCCATTTAAAACTTGTAAGAGTGACATCAATGACCATAAAGTAGAGGCTACATGAGTATTTCAAGCTAAAATTCATTATTATCAACTACTGGCTATAAACAATGAAACTAAACACAGAGTTAATGAGTTAGAGATGAAAGGGAAAAAATATGTAAAGCCTAGGGAAAGAGCTGTAACAATATTTGGATGAGAGGACAATGGCAGAATTAATTAGGAGACAAATCGAGAGAAAAGAGAAAAGGAAAAGGAAATGAAGCCCTGTGGGAACTCTTTCAATGGGTGCTGGAAAACATGATGGGTTGTTTTGTTTTTTTTAAAGATTGTATTTATTTGAGAGAGAGAGAGCATGGGGGGGGGGGGTGGGCATCGTGGGAGAGGGAGAGAGAGACTCTAAAGCAGACTCCCCGCCAAAAGCAGAGCCATCTCACGATCCTGAGAGCATGACCCGAGCTGAAACCAGGAGTTGGTCGCTTAACTGACTGAGCCATGCAGGTGCCCGAAAACATGGTGATTTTGATCAGATCGTTTTAAACTAATTTTGCCACATGTTTACCAGTAGCTGAATGTGCACATGGACATCAATTTTTATTATATAGCAAAATAATTTTTAAAATTAATAAGGTAGGCCTGGTGATTTTTTTACTGCTCTCTTGTACCTGTTTCCTATGTTAGCAAAAAAGACTGAAAATTGAGGTGTGGACTTAATTATTATTTGCCAGGTCTGAAGGAATATGGGAGGGGATCAAGCCTCTAAAAGGGAGATATCTACACATTAGTAGAATTGTGAATTAAAAATAGGATTACTGGGGCACTTGGGTGGCTCAGTCAGTTAAGCTTCCAACCCTTGATTTTGGCTCAGGTCATGATCTCAGGGTTGCAGAACTGAGCCCACCTTGGGCTCCATGCTAGGCGTGGAGCCTGCTTGGGATTCTCTCTCTCTCTCTCTCTCCCTCTGATCCTCCCCCTCCTCCTCCCAGCTTGCACACGTGCACTTGCTGTCTCGAAAAAAAGAAAGAAAGAAAAAATAGGATTACCAAATACTTGTCAATTTGAGAAAAACCAAGTTGGCTTCTGTAAGAATAAATCATGCTTGACTGATCCATGAAATTCCTTCAGAAGGAAAATAAATGTATAGGGAAAGGGAAAGTCATGAATATATTTTATTCTTGGAAAAATCTTTGAAATTTTTTCACACCAATAGCTTAACTGGGTTACCCTAGGATTCGGCAGAGGGTTTTATTATGGATAAAGAATAATGTCAAGGTAATAGGGAGGGAGCATTATTAAATGGGGTATTGTACATTGTGGTAGTTCCCAAAGCATCAATCCTAGGCCAATCTGATTTAATGATTTATTATGTTTTGGAAAAGAGAATGCATAGTAAAATCTCTAAATTTGAAAATGATACTGAATTTTTATAGAGAGAGATATGCCAAAATGAGAGGGATAAACTATGCAAAGTAAAAATGGCAGATGAATTTTGGCCTAAGTACAAGTTAACAAACACATTAGTGGAAAATAATCCAAGCTCCTGTTATAGATGGATTTGGTTGCTAAGTCACAGTGGAACACAGGGTTCCAGGCGTCACTGAGGCTGTTCTTTAAAGATATCCTGATGTGTTGTTGAGGTTCAAAATGTTAATACAAGATTATTGGAGACAAGATAATTGACATTGTTGATTACTCTATCCATGAGCAAATTACTGTCATGACTGCTCTTAGCATGTTTCTAAGACCCAGAAGGATGACTAGAAGGGGCTGGCCATGCAAGACACCTTTTTTACCTTGTGCGCTGATTATCACACAGCATGAACATACTTACCCATAAAGACAGAATACCAGCTTGGTTGCATCATTGGTAAGAACCTGAATGACATTTCTCAGGCTACATTAGACATCAGAAATTGGAAGGAGTCACTTCAGCCATTTACTGAGAAACTACAATGTGAAAGGCACTCTACTGGGTGCTAGGGAAGATACACAGACAAACTTATTTCAGCTCCTAGTCTACCCAGAGAAAGAGGACAACTGCAATACAGAGGAGACAGTAATTTTGCTATACGAAAGGTATGGATGTGAGTGTCCAGAATAAGGAGAAACCAAACTCTCCATCATACATTTATTCATTCCTTCAACTAACATTTATTGAGTATGATTCTCCATTCATGTATTACATCAGTATTTATTTATTGCTTACTAAGTGCTAGCCACTGTTCTAGGTGGTGGAGGATAGTAGTGAACAAGAAAAGGTCCCTGTTCTCTGCAGTTACAATAGATTTTTTTTTTTAAGAGACCAAAATAAACCTGGTACCGTCAGATAGATAAGTACAATGAAGAAAACAAAACTAATGAGTGTTATGGAGTGGCTGGAGGTTGGTGGTTTATTTCTAAGGGATGACAGAAAAAGGCTCTCAGAGAGGTGGCATCTGACTTGGGACTTATTGATGAGAAGGAGCCTGCTGTGTGAACAGCTTTCTACGCAGAGGGAGCAGCAAGTGCAAAGGCCCTGAGGTGGAAAGAAGCATGGTGTATTTAAGAAACAGAAAAAAGAGCAACTATAGCTCAGCGAGCCTGGGGAAGCTAGACAGACAAGGCTGGAGGAAGACCTGAAGAAGAAAGAGAACATGTAAGCAATTACATGATAATGTGAGGAATATGCAGATATACAAGAGACAATTTTATTTTAAATGTGAAACAGGAGTTAAAGATGATTGGTTATGAATTATATTTTCAGAAAGAGCTAGGAACATAAAGCTGAGGGGGAGGGACTGTGGACAAGAATGCTACAAACACACAGAAATCCAGACCTTGAGCTAAGATGGAGCTACGCCGTACGGGTAGACACAGCAGCAAGGCTGCGCAACAGAGCTACTGCCCAGGGCTGGGAGACTAAACTTCTTATATAGTAGGATTGGAATGACTCTTGAAAGGTTAATCAAGCCCACCCACCCCCTTTTCCACTGAAAGCCTCTCAGGATTCACTGAAGTCTCAGAGTTTCATTCACTTGACTTAAACTCTTGTCCAATTAAAATGCAAAAAGCCCCAGGAGGAGAAACGCATCATACTTAATTACCTTGCAGTGTATTATTAGTGCTTCATTTAATCTTCAAGAGGTCTCTGTTCAGAAGGGATGGCAGCTCCTTGGTACAAATTTGTGTGGATGATTACAGCTCTTCCATCTTTATAATGAGGCGGGAGATAGTAATGAGGCAGTTTGCATCTCTTGGATCAGAACAAATTGGTAGTTTTAGGGAGACAGGGGAGAAGGCCATATGAAACCGGGTTCAAAGTCCAGGGTCTGGCTTCACTGTGGGACCCAGGGAAAATTACTTAATTATTTGGAGTGCCAGTTGCCTTATCTGAAAGAATGCCAGACCTAGAGATTTGTTGTGGAGATTTAATTGGATAATTTAAGTGAAAGTGCCTGGCAGACTCGTAAATGTTTAATGGTCT
Organism: Zalophus californianus; assembly: GCF_009762305.2. Lineage (NCBI taxonomy): Eukaryota > Metazoa > Chordata > Mammalia > Carnivora > Otariidae > Zalophus > Zalophus californianus. Next base: position 153,525,854 of record NC_045598.1, read on the forward strand.
TTTTTTCCAACTCAAGCCTGTGGCCCAAATTCAGGGGCATGGCTGGGTATTCAGGGAGGCCAGTCCGAGTGGGGCAAAGGGAGTCCGGAGACCCTGAGGAAGAAGGGAGAAAAAGGCAGGGTCCTGAGGAGAATCTGGTACTTCTTTCTAGGCAACAGAGAGAAGATATGTGAAAAATGAAATTTAGCTGAATGCCAAAAAGAATACCGAGTGGAAAAACTACGGAACCCCCGGAGAAATGAATTTTCTTCCTCCTTAATGCAGGAAGCTAACACAGATGTTGGTTTCAAGGGTGTTAAAATATAATAGGACTAAAATAATTTACTGCCAGGATCTTGATAACAAAATCCAAACGTAAGAACCACCAACTCCACTTGCCAGAATTTAAACCAAGTTAACCTCAAATCAATCCACAGTACATCCAAAGAGGGAAAACATTTACACTGCCCGACCTGGGATTCTAGCAAACAAACTCTATCTACTATGTCAATTCCTAGGCCTCTTCAGTATCACATTAGTCTAGCTTCACATCAGTTGTTTCCTGCCAGGAAAATGGGTTTTTAAATGGGTTTCCATTTGGAGATGGCTCAATGCCAGACTGAACATGGCTTTTGAGAGGCATTGGAACACTCAAATGTCACCAGTTACAGTCAGTGCAATTTCTGTTCATGAGATTTTATTTAATACAATTACTTAAAGAAACAAGAAGGCAGACATAAGGATACTGGTATCAGAGGGACTGCAAAATCCACTGAAATGGCATCTACTGAAGGAGTCAGGTGACCTAGGTTAGGCTCTTAGTTCTATTAATAAGCTAAATGTAGGACTTAATTGGATAAAGTGACAGATGTCTAATATTTTTCATTCTTATGTACACGGAACAGGTTCAAACCAGCCTAGCATGGATTCAGGCACTCACCCTGTGGATTGGCCAATTTAGTTTGAGGCAAGGAGGCACTCCCAAACATACCAGACTCCTTGGAAATATGTTAAGTGGTATTGATGATGGCCAGAGCTGCCAGGGGTGTCAAATGCATTTAAAAATAAGCAGAGCCCAGGCCTGCTGCCCCCTGGGTGGGGACACAGTTGATTTCAGGAGGGCATGGTTCCTTTCCAGTGGTGTGTGCAGGCAGCCCCCTGTCAGCGATCTCACTGGACACAGAGCACATCAAAATAAAATGAAGGATGCCAGAGCTGTAGCTCTTATATTTGTGAAAATAATGAGAATGGTGTTGTCATCTTTAGCAGCATTTGGCTTCCTTTTTTATTCTCATTTAATCTCCTTTCAGGAGGGGCCATACAACATTGAGGTGAAGGATGGACTGCCGGGTAGATTCCCTGGGTTTGAACACTGGCTCTAACACTCACTAAATGGATGACACTGGGCAAGTCACTTAACCGCCCTGTGCCTCAGTTTCCCCATATATATATATACAATGAAGAGAACAGTAGCACCTGCCTTAAAGATTTGCTTTGAGGAATGCATAAAATATAGACTGTTTAGAGCAGGCCTAGCATGTGGTAGATAATCAATAAAGTTAGTTATTACTATATTTCTGTGTGGGTAATTAGAATAGTAACACATATTTAATATAAAACAGTAGACAAAAAAATTGTTTTAAAGATTTATTTATTTATTTTTAGAGAGAGAGTGAGTGGGGTGGGATGGGCAGAAGGAGAAGGAGAGTCTTAAGCAGACCGCATGCTGAGCACAGAGCCCGACGTGGGGCTCAAACTCACAACCCCGAGGTCACGATCTGAGGCGAAACCAAGAGCTGGTCGCTTAGCTGACAGGGCCACCCAGGTGCCCCCAAAACTCTTCTTAATGAAAAACACCCATTACCTTCCATATTCCCACTACCCACAGGCAATCTAAACATTTTAGAAAGGAAATTACAAGGTAATTGAGATAATTATTTGCCTGTACAATATTTATTCTTCCCTTCTTCCTTAGTAACTACACCCTGATTTTGTTGTACATAACAAACTATATGTCCTAGCCTTCTTTGCAAATAAGATTCAGCATGTGACTAATTCATAGCCAACGAGGTAAAAATGCTCCTTAACAGTAGAATGGATAAATAAGTCGTCGAATGGAATACTATGCAGTGACGAGAATGGACAAGCTGTAGCTAACTCAGCAACATGAATGAATCTCACAAACATAATGCTGAACGAAAGAAGATAGACACTATTGAATATATCCTGTATAATTCTGTTTATAGAAAGAACAAAAACCAGCCAGAATAATCCCTGCTTTTAGAAATCAGGATAATGGTTACTTTTGGAGGGGTAGTGACATGGGGTAAGAAACACGGGGGGGGGGGCTTCTGGGATGCTGGTAATCTTCTGTTTCTTAATTTTAGTGATGACTACATGAGCATGTGCAGTTTGTGGAAATTCACTGAGCCATACACTTACATACTCGTATCTGCAAATATATTATATTTCAATGAATCTAAAAACTAGGCAAAGCTCTGATGATAAAATTCCAAGCATCAACCACCAAATAAAGAAGGCCTGGCAAAGCACCCGTTAAATAAGTGTTTGGAGGTTACTGCTTCATCTAGGGAGGAGGTTGGTCATGCACATAGCACAGCTGAAGCTAGCTCATTCAGCAGTCCCGAGGAAGAGCTCTGCTAAGCAAATTTGCTTCAGAACGTAACCAGGAATTCAAGATGAAAGGGGTATTTTCCCCAAAGTGAGAAACATCTCTATGAAGTCAGGAAGCCGTATAAATCCAGTAGAGAGTCACTACACCCAATGTAGCCTAGTTCACTTTGTGAACTCTGAAGAAGGAATTTTACGGATGTTATCTCAACAAGTCTTCACAAGAGCTTTGAGAAGTAGATATTGTTCCCTTCACTCTAGAGATGAGGAAACAAGACTCCAACACATATGGGTATTATTAATGCCAATCCTCGAGAAATGATGGGTATTATTAATGCCAGTCCCCTAACTTATTATCAAGTCCTGTATTATTCAAGATTCTGTTAGTTGCAAGTGACCATAACTCAACTCAAATTAACTTAAGAAAAAGGGGGAAGGTTTTTGGTCCCCAGGCCTGGGAAGCACAGGGACATAGCTATTTCTAGCATGACTGGATCCAAGGTCTCAGGTTCTTTTAAAGTTACGGTCTTACCACCTTTTTGATAGGCCTACTTCATGTGGCAAGACATTTTCCAGCATCCCCAGCTTTACATCCTACCAATCCAGCAATCGAGCAAAAGGCACAGCCTGGAGAAGGCTCTGATTGACCCAAATAAGGTCATGTGTTCATCCCTGGACCAACTGATGTGGCCACAAGGACAATTATGTGGCTAGAAGAGATGTGAAATGCATTGCCATGCAAATCACATTAAATGAATTTCCCACAGGGAAAACGGGTTCTGTTCCCCAAAGGACGGGCAAAAACAACAGCTTTCCACTACATTGCCTAAGGAGGCCTTCCTGGGCATCCAAAAATTGTTGACCAGTGACTATTTAAACATCACTATTTCTATGCAATATATGAACATCTTTCATCTGGGTAGTGTTTCCCATCAAAGAGCTTTAAAATGAATATTCTCATTTAAGCCTTCCAATAAATACTGGGAGGAAAAATTGTTCTCATTTCACAGAGGAAGGAACAGGCCCATGAGGTAAATAACTGATAAGGTTATACAGCCAGTAAGTGGACCCCAACTTGAAACCAGGTCCATCTTGCACCAGAGCTTGTATTCTTTTCGCCATACTTCTCAGCCTGCCAACGTAGGCAATACTAAGTAACTTTCTATACTGCGTTAGTTTTTTGGTTTGTTTTTTTTTTTAAAAAGATTTGTATTTATTGATTGATTTAGAGAAAGAGAGAGCAGGGGGAGGGGCAGAGGGAGAGAGAGAGTCTCAAGCTGACTCTACGCCAAGCACAGAGCCCGATGCAGGGCTTAATCTCATGACCCTGAGATCATGACCTAAGCTGAAACCAAGAGTCAGACACTCAACGAACTGAGCCACCCAGGCGGCCCCACATTCTTTTTTCGTTATTTTTATTTGTTGTATTTAAAGCACGAGCATAGGCCATTGCTCAGGGATACTGCCCAACAGAAGGATACCACAGTGCCTTTAAAAAGCGGGCTAGTGCCATTGGCTTTAGAACATCTTTCTAGAAATCAAAGACCATCTTCATATTATCTCGCAATAAAGTGGGAATCAAGGCCTACCGTGGCCCTGTTACTGCCCTGCAGTGACCACTGGGTAGAATAGCCCACTGGCTTTTGTGCCAAGCCCAGAGCCTGCCCCCAGCACAATGCCCAGGGCTGCCTCAGACTGCTTCTCTCTCCTGGCCACACGGTCCCCAGCCTGGGGTAGCCAAAGGCCCTGCGAGCAATGGCCCCAGAGTGAAGGGCCGTGTGCTGTTTGTTAGCTGTGTGTTGCTTCTGTTCCCTGCTCTATCTGTGCCCTGTAGCTGTCAGGCTATGGTGCTTAGATTTCTCAGGCATGTTGTTGGTGGTGCAGAAATTCCAAATGTTGTGAGGTTCTCAAAGCACTTACTGTTGAGACAGTGTCTGTGTCTAGTTTGTGAATTCCATCTATTTGGAATTCTGAAAACTGAGGGCACATTCTTCAGGGTCAGTAGCAGCCTTACATCATCAACAACAAACATTCCCTGAAAGCCTTTTATGTCCCGGGCTGTAGGCAACCACCTACGTGGTGTAACTGGGTCTCCTCTGGAGTCAGGCTCACCTTCTGACCACTTCATGTGCCTAGGAGGTTACACATCCCCCATCCAGGTAAAGAGAGACACCGACCCATGACTAACCAGCCTTTTACAAGATGCTCCTCCGTGGCACTGAGACATGGGATTGCTAAATTTTGATGAGACAGAGGTAGTCAGAGGCACAACAAGCTCTCAAGTGGTGAGGCATTGCTGTGGGATACACAGGAGGTGAGGAGGAACCCGGAAAGAATTTATTGAATGTGCACTGGGTGTCCAACGTTGTGTAAACATTAGCTGCTGTAGGTCGGGTTCCTCCGGAAACAGTCTCCGGGGTGAAGGTTCACTGGGAAGGGATCGCAGCAGCAGCATCTGAGAGGGGTGAGGACAAGGGACTGGGCAGAGGAGGAAGTGGGGTGGTGATGCCAGGGCAGCGGGGGCCTCAGCCTGCCCGCCCCAACCCAGGAGCCTCTGGAGCTGGGATGGTCCCTCAGAGTTGTCCTAAACTGAAGCAAAGGGACAGCGGGGCCTTTGTGCCCTGCCCCCCGCACAACGAAGTCATGGGATGCTTGGGCTGACTCTGGGGAGGCAGCGTAATGGGGGAAGGCAGGCTCTGGAAGAGGCTCAGCTGTGAACAGTCAACAGCAAGCGGGGGGAGGGTCCTGAAAGGGTGGTCTAGGCAGAACAGCACAGCTAACTAACACTACGCTCTGTTGTTTAATCCATACGACGCTGGGAAGTAGTTCTTATAATGCTCATTTTCAAACGAGGAAACTGAGCCTCAGAGAAGTTAGCCTCTCTAGGTTCACATAGCCGGGATTTAAACAGATGAGACTGCGTACAAAATACATACACTTTTATTTAGGAAAAAAAAAACAGATGGACATATGGAAAGGGAAGAAAGAGAGAGAAAGCAAACCATAAGAGACTTAATGATAGAGAACAAACTAGGGGTTGCGGGAGGGGAGGTGGCTGGGGGATGGGCTAGATGGGGGATGGGGATGAAGGAGGGCACTTGTTGGGATGAGCACTGGGTGTTGAATCACTGAATGCTACTCCTGAAACCAGTATTACACTACATGTTAACTAACTAGAATTTAAATAAAAATTTGGAGAGAAAAAGAAATCTGTATACTTTCTATCACACTATCTCGCCTCAGAAAAGAAGCAAAAGGAAAAGCAGAGAGACGATGGAGGAACCCTGGAGGCGTCCCACCCACTTCACAGTGTTGTGAGAAACGGATTAGGAGATGCAGGTACAGCGATTAAGAAAGCAGTCTTTACGGCACCTGGGTGGCTCATTCGGTTAAACATCTGCCTTCAGCTCAGCGGGGAGTCTGCTTCTCCCTGTCCCTCTGCCCCTCACCCCTGCTCTGTCTCTCAGATGGATAAATAAAATCTTAAAAAAAAAAAAAAAAGAACGCAGTCTTTAAGACTATTCCAGCTGGCTTGGAATACCAGCTGTACTTCTTACCATTTAACTTCTCTGCGCCTCAGTTTCCTCCTTTGTAAAATGGAGATAATATTAGTATATGCCTCAAGGGTTTTTATAAAGTTTAAATAAAATAAAATAGTCCATGCCAGGGGCCTAGCACTGTGCCTGGCCTATAGGAAGCACCTAGTAAACATTAACTATTCTTATAACTCTCCCATTGATGGTAAATTTTAACAGTGCAGGAAATGCTCTCTTTAGGTTTCTGCCTCTCCCAGCGTACCGTATACAGGGTCTCATCACCAATGAAGGCTCTAGATTGCTAGGTCCTGAATATTTTTAAAAAATCCAGTTTTTAGATGGTCAGGGTAACTCCAGAAATCTGAAAAGGAGCCAAGTGCCAACCACACCTAACCCTTAACTGCATAATTCTGGAGGCAGAATAAATAAAAGAGAATGGTGAAAATAGCTCCTTCATGTCTGCCAAACAAAATACCTTGTCTTGAAGTCAGCTTTTTAGAAACCTTGGACAGTACATGAGTGGAGGGTGTTCCCCTGTCAAAGAAGCCTCAACTGAGTTTTGTAATCCAAATCCCGCAGCCCGGGGAGAGAGGTCATTAGCCCTGCTGCTGTGATTTCGCCACTACCTTCTCTGGACGGCAGAGTACAGGGAGCTAACCCCTCAGTGCATGCTTCCTAGGTGTGTGGCCAGTATTTCATGACCACACCCCGCCCCCCCCCCGACAAAGCCACTCGGTGACTCAAAGTGAGCTCTGCCTTCTGCTCAGTCTGCCCATCACGTAGCCAAATAAAAAGGGACCGACTCAGAAAGTTAAGTCCACTACCCCTTTTAAAAAATAATTTTTAAGGAGAAAATCATTCATCCAAGAGTAGTGGGTTATGTGGTAGCCTTCAAAATGCTATGTTCACCTGGAACCTGTAAATCGGACTTTCTGTGGAAAGGGGGTCTTTGCAGCTATCATTAAGTTGAGGATATTAAGAGGAGATCATCGCGAATTATCTGGGTGGGCCTTATACAGGCAGGTGTCCTTGTAAAGAATGGCAGAGGGAGATCTGGGGCACAGAGAAGGCCAGTGAAGACAGAAGGAGAGGCTGGAGTGATGCAGTCACTCCCAGGGAACTGTGCAGCCGCCAGAAGCTGGAAGGGGAGAGGGAGGATTAGCCCCTAGGGCCTTCAGAGTGAGTGCAACCCGGCCAATACCTTGATTTCGGACTCCTGGCTTCCAGAACCATAAAAGAATAAACTTCTATTGTTTCAAGCCACCACGATGGTGGTAATTTGTCAGCAGCCACAGGAACTAATACACCAATTGTTTCTTATATGACCTATATCTGTACTACCCATCAAGGTGTGTATGGTTCTTGAGGCGCCTGGGTGGCTCAGTCGGTTAAGCCTCTGCCTTCAGTTCAGGTCATGACCCCAGGGTCCTAGGACTGAGCCCCACATTGAGCTCCCTGCTCCCAGGGAAGCCTGCTTCTCCCTCCCCTGTGCCTGCCACTCGCCCTGCTTGTGCTCTCTCTGTCAAATCAATTAATAAAATCTTTTTTAAAAAGATGTGTATGATTCCTTTATACATTCAGTAAATAGAAAATACCAGTTTAAACAATATGATCTAACTTTTATTATAAAACAATATGTAACAACTATTCATTGGTCAATGAGTGCACTATGTATTTTTCAGAATAGAGACAGTAAAGACTTAGAAGGCTTTATACACGTACATGCACCTGTGGATAGGCCCCAGGTCCTGTCTTCTTGTCTGGATTTGAGGAAGTCACTTCTGGGACTGGGCCAGTCCCCCTCAAGGCTCTGGAAATGTCCAGTTCTTTTCCCTTCAAAAGATCCAGGCCAGAGAGCAAAAAATTCAAGTGTCCACAGGAGCCTGGCAGGCATATTTTTCAGAGAATTGAGCCTCGTAGAAAATATTCAGGCACACTGGGGATGGTGGCGCACTGGGAGGAACATTACTTGTCTCAGACCGGAACTCCAACTCAGCTCACTGATTGTTGTCATGGAGGAGACAGATTGACTCTTACCAAATCTTATTTTTCAAGAGACACTGGATTCAAATTTTTTTGTATGAAACCCCATGTTTTTGAAATGCGGGCGTCTAATTCAAATTCTTCTAAACCATTTTCTGGGCCACACGGAGGCTCAGATCTTCAGGTTTCCACTTGCAATTTAGACCTTATAAAGTCATTTGACTCTTCCCGGAGGATAAAAGAAATGTCAGCTTTAGAACACACTGCCTGGGCTCCTTTGTTGAAAGAGATATGAAAAAATTCCTCTCATTCTTTGCTGATAAACCTACAGCCTTGAACACAAGATATGGTTAATTTTGTAATCAAGTTATTCTGCCACATGAAATTTTTCATAAATTGCCCTGCTAAGTAAGCATTGTGCCAAGGCACATGGGAAATGCTCCGTGAATAGTAGACATCATCTCTGATACGATGGGTATGAATTTTCTCCTCCTCCTTTGGAGAGTCCAAGAGTAGGGTCAGAGTTGGATAAGAGTGATGCCCAGAAAATGATGGAAGAGCCTCTGTTACTCATTGACCAAGCCTGCAGCCCTGTTCAAAGGCAAGTGGCCCTATTCTGTCCCTTACCCTCAGTGCCAAGCAGAGCCATAGGAAAATTCCACTGTGCACCAAAGTCAACAGCTCTTAGCATTCACTCTGGTCCTCAGCACTGCTAGGCTACTCCCTATCCCCATTAGAAGTCCAGTCCCTTGTGGGGCACGTGGGAGCAGCTGGTCCACTTAGCCCCCTTCAGCCCTTGGAGTCCCTCTGTCTCTTGAACAACTCAACTCCAACACCACTAGGAGCCTGGGGTCTGGGGGTGGGGGTGGGTGAGGAAAAGGTTTTTAATAAGCACTACCACCACCCAGACTGCTTGGAGGATTAGATCGGGGACCAAGAGAAAGAAATTTGTCCCTTTTTCCTCACTGCAGAAAACATAAACTAATTCCAGTGGATCAAGCTACCACATTATTATATTAAGGAGAAATGCTCCTAAAATCCAGACTCTGGAGTCTGTGCAAGAATCAGAAATCACTGATCTTTGGGCTGCCATTAGCGAAGTAGTGCCCAAGAATGTCAACAATAGACCAAAAGCATAAGCAAGGGAGACAAGAAGGCATTTTTATTGGGAAGAACTATGGGAATACTCTCACCACCCTGCACTCCTCAAACTTTTGGTCTCCTGCATTAGAGGTAAGTCTCTTGGGCCAGGAAATATGGCTTCCAGGCCTGGGACAATGACTTGCTCCTGGTAGGGCTCAGTCAAGTTCATTGCTAGATGGTCTCCAAGAATGTCTTTTTTTTTTTATTTAAGATTTTATTTATTTATTTGAGACAGAATGAGCGAGAGAGAGAGAAAAAACAAGCAGGGGGGAGGGGCAGAGAGAGAGGGAGAAGCAGACTCCCCACCAAGCAGGGAGCCCGATGTGGGGCTCGATCCCAGGACCCTGAGATCATGACCTGAACTGAAGGCAGATGCTTAACCGACTGAGCCACTCAGGCGCCCCTAGATGGTCTCTAAGAAGCTGTTTGAATGAGAGAAAGCCTCAATCTATCTGTTTCAGCTTCTTCTGTAAAATGTGACTAACGTTAGCTCCTCTGTCTGTTGCCAAAAATTGTTGTGCAGATCAAGAGAAAAATATGCGTACTTTTAAATGTAGGCAACATGCTTGAAAATTTGCATTTTGAAAAGTTAGAAATGCCCTTGAGCAAACTGCCAACTCTTCACAGAACAAATAAAGGAACTTTTATTGTGCCCAGAACAAAAAGATCCTGGCTATTCTGTTAAAACTCTAACATAGCCTTGTAGTGTTATCTAAGAATTTGTTACACATTTCATAAACTTTCTTAGCTAGGATGACTCTGATTAGAGAGACAAATGTGGTTTAGGATTATGACATTTATTCCAAAAGGTTTTTGAAACAACATGCGTTACCATACATTATAACTAGAGGTTCAAAATAAATAGTTATTTTAATGTTTATATAGGCTACGTAATGACCATGCTGCCCATAGTTAAATACAAAAAGGCAGGGCGCCTGGGTGGCTCAGTTGGTTAAGCGACTGCCTTCGGCTCAGGTCATGATCCTGGAGTCCTGGGATTGAGTCCCGCATAGGGCTTCCTGCTCAGCGGAGGTTCTGCTTCTCCCTCTGACCCTCTTCCCTCTTGTGCTCTCTATCTCTCATTCTCTCTCTCTCAAATAAATAAATAAAATCTTTTAAAAAAATACAAAAAGGCAAAGCAGTATTAGGTGCAATTATAATTCTATCAACTGTGGGTCTGGAATTTAAAACAATGACCACACTGACACCATCCATGTTGCCTCTGTTAGAGCTCGGGAGACGCTACAGTCTACTTTTCAAATTTCAGAGTTTAAGATGTTAGAACAATGCTTTTGACTGATCTTTTAGGCTTTTAATTTTAGGTTCACTTTTTTAAATTTAGCAATGATACTGTTAAAGTCAGTCGTTCCATATTTTATGGAAAAAATAACTTGAAAGATTTTGGAATAATTACTATGCCCTATTACTTAAGTGTTTTCCAGAACTTTTAAGACACAATAAGAAAACAAACGAATTATAGAATTTGAGGGACTCTTAAGAGAACTAGTAGATTCCCTGATTTTACAGGTGAAGAAACTGGGCCCGGAGATCTGGGTGAACTGACCTGCCCAAATTGGTATAATTAAATTGGTATAATTAAATCATAGTCAAAGTTATTGCCAAAAGGGGTTCCTGGGTGGCTCAGTTGTTAAGCGCCTGCCTTCGGCTCAGGTCATGATCCCAGGGTCCTGGGATCGAGTCCCACATCGGGCTCCCTGCTCAGCGGGAAGTCTGCTTCTCCCTCTCCCACTCCACCTGCTTGTGTTCCCTCTCTCGCTGTGCCTCTCTCTGTCAAATAAATAAATAAAATCTTAAAAAAAAAGTTATTGCCAAAGAAGTCTACTGATAGATAATTCTGTCAGAAAAATGGATATTATAAATTAGTGTGTTTGTGCAAACACACCCCTCCTCTTACTGTGGATGGGTTATCATAAGGTCTATATAATGTAATTGAGGAATTGATACATTTTGAACCTATAACAGGTGAACTTGAAGATCTCCTCCCTGAGTGTATAGAGTGAAACAAAGGGAACCTAATTAGAATGGGTCATCATGGACTATCCCAGAAATGGATGGAGCTGACCTAAGACCCAGTCTATGGTCATCCGTATCAGAATCACCTATAACAGTGGTATTCAAGGTTTGCCAGTCTGTTTGTCTATTGCTCATGATATCCTAAAAGAATTTTTTAACATAAGTTGATGTAGTTGAAACAGATGTAACTTGATATATTTTAAATATAAACATTCTAAAATAAAATGGTCACATCAAATTTTAAATGTATCTAAAATAATTAAATGGTTAGTTGCCATCACACATCATACATTAAAAACAAAACAAAAACAAAGCCTAAACAATCACTTCTTTGGCATTTGAAAACTCTACATCTTTCCTTTCTTCCTAATTCCTACACAGAATTTCTATTGTAACCTTTTATTTCCTGTTTACAATCTTTTATTAATTACCATATCATATTTCTTTGTAACAAAAGTATTAGTACAAATTGAATTCATAAATTTTTATTTTGTTTTCTATGACAATTCTCTAGATGTTAAAATTGTTCCTCTGATTTGATTCATTATTACAATTCCTATTAATATACAATACTATAATGTAATATTTGATTAAAAATCACTAAACATAAAAAGTAATTTTTAACAGATACATGTCTTTCTTAGCGAGATTAATGGGGCTTTCTTTTTTCAATGAGTTCATGGTCCATTGCTAGATGCATGACTCATTGCTAGAACAAAATAGGGTTTTATATTCCTTGTTTTTTTAAATAAATGAAAATGCTGAGAAATCTTGTCACATGTTAAAAGTAGATAATAACAAGGACTTTTGCTATTGCAATGCTGATCAAGTTTTGAATTCCTTCTAAATTATATTTCAAAATCATAAAATGATACGTCATCAAAACTGATGTTTAAAGACCTACCAACTGGACTAGATTCTCCTTCAGACTGGTGAAAGCAGTGAATTGGAAATCTCCTAATGTACAAAGGAATTTGTCACTCAGTCACTAGAGTCACTTGCTTTCTCTACTTCTGGAAAATCTACCAAAAAGAGTTTACCAAGGCTCATTAAAGAACCATTCATTATACTTGCTACTCTTTCACTTAAAGGCATCATGTTTAATCTTTTAGAATTGCAGTTAGGAAACTCGTGTCAATCTTAATTTCATTGCACTTTAGCCAATTCTTTTTTTTTTTCAGTAAAGTGTTCTTAAATATATTTTTATCAAAACTTGAAACTGCAGGTATTAGGAAACTTGTGTCAATCTTAATTTCATTGCACTTTAGCCAATTCATTTTTTTTTCAGTAAAGTGTTGTTAAATATATTTTTATCAAAACCTGAAACTGCAGGTATACCATGTTCAAGTTATAAAAAATATCTACCAAATAACCTAAAGAGCTAGTCCTCTTTGTCAAACCAATCAGCCTTTTTTACTTTCAGAAAAAGCCTGCCTTCATGTTTTAATCCAAATTAAAATGTTAATTCATATCTCAAAGACATTATAAAAACCACTGAGAAATGTCTTCAGGAAAGTACCATTTATGGTTACTTAAAAAGATTAAATTGATATAATTTAATTAATGTACCCATTTTATAACGTTATAAATCATGATAAGCAAGATAAATCACTTTTCTGTTTCTCATTACTTGATTGTTTCAAAATGTAATATTATGTGTTACTAAATTTTTAAGTTACTTGTGAGGTGAGTAGTATTGTAAAAGGTTTAGTATTCCTCCCTGGAAATCTATTTGTATTAAAGTCTCATGAAAACAACTGTGGACAAGTATTGACCAACACCAGTATGGAGCCAGTCTTTCACAGAAGAGAGCTTCTGTTCCTGACAAATTTCAGGACAACACTAGTAGAGCTGGTGAAATAGTCATTTTTAAAGTTGAAGGATGAGACATTCCAATAGTTCACAGAGTAATCAAAGTTCATGAAAAAAATAACAAAGACAACAGGTTTCTGACTAAAAGAGTTAACGATGATCCCGAATAACCACAGGAATATTGAAAAAGAACACCAAAGCTGGTCACATCACAATTCCGGACTTCAAACTCTATTACAAAGCTGCAATCATCAAGACAGTATGGTACTGGCACAAAAACAGACACATAGATCAATGGAACAGAATAGAGAACAGAAATGGACGCTCAACTCTATGGTCAACTCATCTTCAACAAAGCAGGAAAGAATAGCCAATGGAAAAAGGACAACAAATAGTCCTGGGAAAATTGGACAGCCACATGTTGAAAAATGAAACTGGACCATTTTCTCCCATCATACATAAAGATAAACTCAAAATGGATGACAGACCTAAATGTGAGACAGGAATCCATCAAAATCCTAGAGGAGAACATAGGCAGCAACTTCTGTGACCTTGGCTACAGCAACTTCTTGCTAGATACATCTCCAAAGGCAAGGGAAACAAAGGCAAAAATGAACTCTTAGGACTTCATCAAGATAAAAAGCTTTTGCACAGCAAAGGACATTGTTGACAAAACCAAAAGAGAATCAACAGAATGGGAGAAGATATTTGTAAATGACATAGCAGATAAAGGGCTAGTATCCAAGATTTATAAAGAACCTATCAAACTCAACATGCAAAAAACAAAAAATCCAGTCAAGAAATGGGCATAAGACATGAACAGACATTTCTCCAAAGAACACATACAAATGTCCAAAAGACACATGAAAAAATGCTCAACATCACCTGGCATCAGGGAACTACAAATCAAAACCACAATGAGATACCACCTCACACCTGTCAGAATGGCTAAAATTAACAAGTTAGGAAACAACAAATGTTGCTGAGGATGTGGAGAAAGGGGAACCCTCTTACACTGTTGGTGGGAATGCAAACTGGTGCAGCCACTCTGGAAAACAGTATGGAGTTTCCTCAAGAAGTTAAAAATAGAGCTACCCTACGACACAGCAATTGCACTACTATGTATTTACCCCAAAGATACAAATGTAATGATCCAAAGGGGCACATACACCCCAACGTTTATAGCAGCAATGTCCACAATAGCCAAACTATGAAAGAGCCAAGATGTCCATCGGCAGATGAATAAAGAAGATGTGATATATATATATATATATATATAGATATATATATATATATATATATATATATAATGGAATACTAAGCCATCAAAAAAATGAAATTTTGCCATTTGCATCGATGTGGATGGCACTGGAGGGTATTATGCTAAGTGAAATAAGTCAAGCAGAGAAAGACAATTATCAAATGATTTCAATCGTATGTGGAATATAAGGAATAGTGCAGAGAACCACAGGGGAAGGGAGGGAAAACAGAATGGGAAGTAGTCAAAGAGGGAGACAAACCATGAGAGACTTTTTTTTTAAAGATTTTATTTATTTATTTGACAGAGACAGAGACAGCGACAGCGACAGCGAGAGCAGGAACACGAGCAGGGGGAGTGGGAGAGGGAGAAGCAGGCTTCTCGTGGAGCAGGGAGCCGGATGTGGGACTCGATCCTAGGACCCTGGGATCATGACCTGAGCTGAAGGCAGGCGCTTAAGGACTGAGCCACCCAGGCGCCCCATGAGAGACTCTTAACTATAGGAAACAAACTGAGGGTTGCTGGAGGGGAGGAGGGGAGGGGGATGGGGTAATTGGGTGATGGGCTTTAAAGAGGGCGCCTGATGTGATGAGCACTGGTTGTTGTGTGCAACTGATGAATTATTGAACTCTACATCTGAAGCTAATGATGTAATATATGTTGGCTAATTGAATTTTGTTTAAATAAATAAGTAAAAAAATAAACAAAAATTTTTAAAAAGGAGATAATGATGAAGTTGATGATAGAGGGGCTTATGCAAACAAGGTCACAATTAGCTTGAAAAGAAAGACGGGGAAGGAAGAGCTACAGGGTTTTCACCCTATGTTGGTATGGTCACCATAATAATGAGTGACTATCCAAAGTTCAAGTATGCCCTTTTGGCTGTAAATGGGTGCCTATGTGTTGTTACTAAAACGTGAATCCTAAAATGAGAAGCAGCTCCTGGGACCAGATTGAAATGAGTTCTGTTGAAAAAGATAAAAACTAATATATTTTAAATATCCCACTCTCTGTATAAAAGGAACAGTGTGGAGTTTTTGTCTTGTTCAAACAAATGGTTCATCAGGAAAAAAAAAGAGATGCTTTTTCCTTTTCATCATTCCTTCTGTATTTATTAATTGTAATTCTACTATATATAATTATATATATGTATATATATATAAAAGAGCTTTCTCTTCTCCCAGTTAATTAATGTATTTAATTATACCTGTATAGAGTCATGAATTCTTATTTTATTCTATGAGTTATAATCCATGTTTATATTTATTTTGGTGCTCAAATTGTCCCAGATTTGGCTATTGGGGGTCCCTTCAGGTTCCTTTGGACATGCCCCTACCTTTTGTAAGGGATTGCTTACTGTCTGTCATGACACATGTTCTAGTCCTGAGTCAGGGAACTCTTAGTTTGGAAATTCACATTCAGTCCTGGCATATTTTCTTGAATTATTTATTTGATCATTTCTTTTCTTCTATTTTTTTCCGCTTTCACTTTCTTAAATTGTTTTAGTCAGATGTCTTAAATGATCCTCTAATTTTTTTCTGCTTTATTATAGAAATCAGAAAACTGTGCAAAAGTAGAGAGAACAGTGTAGCAACCCCCATATGCCCATCACCCAGTTCCAATTAATATTTTACCTTTTTTAAAAAGCATATTTTAAAGCAAATCCCAGATGCTATGCCATAAATACTTCAGTATGTACCTCAAGTAGATAAGGACCTTTTTTTTAAGTTTTATTAATTTTTTTTTTTAGTAATCTCCACACCAACACGGGGCTCCAACTCAGGACACAGAGATCAAGAGTCACATTACTTTTCCATCTGAGCCAGCCAGGCGTCCTGATAAGGACTAACTATATGCATCATTATTACATTAACAGTATTATCAATAATTTGTTTTTTTATAGATTTTATTTATTTATCTGTCAGAGAGAGAGCACAAGCGGGGGAAGCGGCAGGCAGAGAGAGAAGCAGGCTCCCCGCTGAGCAGGGACCCCGATGCGGGGCTCAATCCCAGGACCCTGGGATCATGACCTGAGCCGAAGGCAGATGCTTAACTGACTGAGCCACCCAGGTGTCCCTCAATAATTTCTTAATATCATGTAATACTCAGTCCATGTTCGTATTTCTCTGTTAATTTTTTAATATTTTTTTCACAACTGGCTTAAAGTTCAAGGCAGAGTTCCATGAAGATCCATGTTACATTTGGTTGGTAAGTCCCTTAATTTACATTTCCTCCACTACCATCCCCTATTTCTGTTTATATCATTTAGTTGTTGAAGATTCTAGGGCCCATGTGTGACCTTCTAGTTTTCTTGTCTCTCTCCAATTACTTTTTATCTCTTTTTTCCATAAATTTTTTATTTTTATTTACATATAATTGACATATGTTACACATTTCACATGTATAATGCAAAATGGATCACTGCAGTTAAGTCTAATTCACATCCATTACCATACACTGCTACAGATTTTCTTCTTGTGATGAAAATTTTTAAGATCTACTCTCTTAGCAACTTTCAAATATATAATACAGTATTATTAACTGTAATTCTTTGTCATTTAGTGTACTTGCTGGGAGATTTCCTCAACTTCCAGTCTTTCTATTGAATACACTTTTGGTAAAGAAATTTAAAATTCATTGTTTTCTCAATCTTCGCTGATCACAGCAATGTGTTCTATTTTCATGATACACTATCTTATCCCTTCCAAAGCCTTATTTATTTATTTGTTTAATTATTTTTCTGCCCTTCTGCATTGTCCCTACTTCATCTGTGTTTGTTTTTTCCTATTTATTTGCTTTTTGTTTAAGATTTTATTTATTTATTTAAATGAATTTATTTAAATTTATTTATGTTAAATCTGTGGGGCAATCTCTCCATCAGATGAACCTCCTACCTTGTGCTGGAAGGTGAAGGGGGCAAGAGGCTGTCAGCTGGCCTTTAGGGCTGGGGAGGCCATCCGGAGGTCTAGTTCCTCTTCTACAGATTTCCAACTAATCTCCACAGTTTGTCAGGTCCTCCTTCCCCCTGCCCTTAGAGGCTTAGTATCTTCCAGCCCTGAATTTTCAGAGGTTCAGGGGAATGAATCTGCTTGTTCCCTATTGGCTTTATTCCTTGCAATCACTTAGGTTCTCTGTTTTCCAATCTCTGAACAGTTACATATTTGTTGATTTCTATGGGTTCTTACACTATTGTATGTACATGTATGTGTGACTGTGTGTGTACTTTGAGATTCTTGTCTTTTTTATTCCTTTACTATCCCTTTAGTGGGATTTCAGAAGCAAGTGAAGGCAAACATGTATGTTGAATCTGTAGTTTTACTAGATATCCCTCATATTGCTTTTTTTAAAAGATTTTATTTATTTATTTGAGAGACAGAGAGAGAGAGAGAGAGAGAACAAGCAATGAGGGGCAGAGGGAGAAGCAGACTCTCTGCTGAGCAGGGAGCCCAACTCGGGGCTAAATCCCAGGACTCCGGGATCGTGACCTGAGCTGAAGGCAGAGGCTTAACTGACTGAGCCACCCAGGTGCCCCCCTCATATTACTTTAAAAAAAGAACAAACAAACTTTCAAGGCACCTGGGATCGAGTCCCACATCGAGCTCCCTGCTCTGCTGGAAGCCTGCTTCTCCCTCTCCCACTCCCACTGCTTGTGTTCCCTCTCTCGCTGTGTCTCTCTCTGTCAAATAAATAAATAAAATCTTTAAAAAAAAACAAAAAAACAAACTTTCATTTATTTTTTAATTGAAATATAATTGACATATAATTTTATATTAGTTTAAGGTATACAGCATATTGATTTGACAATTCTTTGCTTACTCATTGCTCACTGTAAGTGTAGTCACCATCTGTCACCAGGCAACATTATGACCATATTATTGACTATATTCCCTGTGCTGTACTTTTCATCTCTGTGACTTATTTATTTTATAACTAGAAATTTGTGCCTCTTAATCCCTTTTATTTAATTTATTTCACCCATCCCCCCACCCAACTCCCCTCTGGTAACCACCAGTCTATTCTTATATGTAAGAGTCTGTTTTTCTGTTTGTTTGTTCATTTGTTTTGTCTTTTAGATTTCACATATACGTGAAATCGTACAGTATTTGTCTTTTTCTGCCCGACTTATTTCACTTAGCATCATACCCTCTACGTCCATCCAAGTTGGCCTGGTCTTGGTTCAGTTAATTAGCGAGGGATTTTACACTCTTGGCAAGATCAGGTATATTATGGAAAGTTTGTCAAAGTCCCTACAGTCATTCTTCATAATGATGTGGTCAGTTACAACTGCATTATAGGTGATTTGTTCAACACAGTTCTCATTGTTAAAAGGGTAGTTCGATTGTTTGACATTTATTTAATCTCCCTTATAAGGCCATGCCCGACCACACAGGGAACTTGGTAGATGGTATTGCAGTACTCTCTGTGGTTTTAAGCAAAAACAATTCTTTTAACAATGGTTCCCAGTACAAACATAGTGATTCAAAGGGCCACATGCACCTGAATGTTTATAACAGCAATGTCCACAATAGCCAAACTATGGAAAGAGCCAAGGTGTCCATCGACAGATGAATGGATAAAGAAGATGTGGTGTGTGGGCGCCTGGGTGGCTCAGTTGGTTAAGCGACTGCATTCGGCTCAGGTCATGATCCTGGAGTCCCGGGATCGAGTTCCACATCGGGTTCCCTGCTCAGCAGGGAGTCTGCTTCTACCTCTGACCCTCTTCCCTCTCGTGCTCTCTATCTCTCATTCTCTCTCTCTCAAATAAATAAATAAAAATCTTAAAAAAAAAAAGAAGATGTGGTGTGTATATATAATGGGATATTATTCAGCCATCGAAAAAATGAAATCTTGGGGAGCCTGGGTGGCTCAGTCGTTAAGTGTCCACCTTCGGCTCAGGTCATGCTTCCAGTGTCCTGGGATGGAGCCCTTCATCGGGCTCCCTGCTAGGCGGGAAGCCTGCTTCTCCCTCTCCCACTCCCCCTGCTTGTGTTCCCTCTCTCACTCTGTCTCTCTCTGTCAAATAAATAAATAAAATCTTTAAAAAAAAAACAAAATCTTACCATTCTCAATGATGTGGATGGAACTAGAGAGGATTATGCTAAGCAAAATAATTCAGTCAGACAAAGACAAATATATGATTTCATTCATATGTGTAATTTAAGAAACAAAACAGATGAACATAGGGGAAGGGAGGGAAAAATAAAAGACAAAATCAGAGAGGGAGACAAACCATAAGAGACTCTTAATCATAGGAAACAAACTGAGGGTCCCTGGAGGGGAGGTGGGTGGGGGGATGGGGTAACTGGGTGATGGGCATTAAGGAGGGCACTTGATGTAATGAGCACTGGGTGTTATATGCAACTGATGAATCACTAAACTCTACCTCTGAAACTAAAATAAATAAATAAATAAATAGATAAATAGATAAATAAATAAATAAATAAAAATGTGGTACCAAAATAAACACTTTAAAGGAAAAACAAACAAACAAACAAACAATGGTTCCCAGCATCACAAAATGTTTTGAAAGGATTCATTCACTGAGGTCATAATATGTACCAGATACTATTTTAGGTACTGAGAAAATAATGGCAATCCCCTCAAAGAAAGACATGGTGACCACGTTCATGAAACTTATATTCTTAAGGCAGAGACAAGTGAATCAAATAGTCACAGATGAATATGAAGTTAAAACTGGAACAAGTTCTACCCAGGACACAGTGCTGTGAAACTGTATAATGAGAGATTTGATCTAGTTGCTATAGGTTGCAGAAGAAGGGGAGGTCAGGGAACTCTTCCCCATGAAAGTAAAAGATGAGCTGGGATTCAAACAACAAATGGGGTTTTATCAGTCAGGGGTCGGATAAGAAAACAAAGCCCATACCAGGCAGCTCACTAGAGGAGATTTAGTTTAGGAGATGGGTTATGAATTACTAGGGTGTGAAGAGCAAACAGGAGAGTGAAGTAACTGAGAGATTATTAAGGCCGGAAGCTGCAGTCACCTCAGGGCTTGGGGTGACATGGTAGCGCACCCAGGAACCAGGGCTAGTGGAGGGGTTGTCTGCAGCTGCTGGAACCACAAGCGGTGATACAGGCCCTGCTAAGAGATGCTTCACAAGCTGGGCAGGGAGGGGTTCCCTGGCTTTTTCTCTCCCTTCGGCCCTCTAATTTTCTGCCAGTGCTTTCCAGTGACCAAATACGGCTAGAATCCAATTGGAAAGGAAGCCTGGAAAATGGAGTTTGCAAGGGTCAGCCCCCTACAACACAGAGCAGAAGAGAGGGAGGAAGTAGATCTGGGCAAATAACGAAGGCAAAGCCGGGGGGGGGGGGGGGGGGGGGGGAAGGCGTGGAGGGAGCAGGCAGGGGATAGCATTCAGGGCAGAGGGATAACAGGTAGAGGCTCCACGGCTAGTGGGGACACCACACAATTGAGAAATATGACAGAAGGCAGAGAGCAAAACGAAGTTGACAGGAAGCAGGGCCACACCAGGCAGGTACAGCAGGCCATCTTAAATTGTGGGCTTTAGATTTTTTTTTTTTTTTTTTTTTGAGAGAGAGAGACAGAACAAGCAGGGAGAGGGGCAGAGCAAAAGGGAGAAACAGACTCCCTGCTGAGCAGGGGCCTGACTCGGGGCTCAATCCCAGGACCCCGGAATCATGACCTGAGCCGAAGGCAGACATTTAACCGACTGAGCCACCCAAGCGCCCCAAACTGTAGACTTTAATGGAAAAGCAATGAGATGCCAGTAGTGTTTTAAGCACAGAGTCATTGTAACTGACAACTGTCTTTGAAATGAGAAAAATAATTCTCAGTTATTCTGCAGAGTTGAGTCTATATACATTCAGCGGGAAGATATTATGAACACTAAGGACTAGTAAGATAAAACAAAACTTCACTGAGCCTCCTAATCATCATCATGGGACATCAGATCAAGCTGGCATGTAGACAGAGAGTTGGGACCACAAAACATGATTCTCCATACCTAACTGAAGGCCTCTGCAACAGTAGCTGTAGCACTTTTGAGCACCCACTACGTGCTATGGAAGGGGCTCAAGGAAAAGAGAAGAAAATCAATAATGATCCTATGAGATAGGTATCATCCATCCCCAAGTTACAGATGAGCAACCAGAACTCAGGAGGATTGTTCGAGGTCACCAGCTAGGAAGTGATGGAGTCGGGATAAGAACTCAAGTCTTCCTGATTTCAAAGTCTAACTTTTGGCTGTGACACATTCAGTTTCTTAGGCACTCCACTGGTAGCTCTGAGGAACCATCCTTAATGCCATCCAGGTTGAGGTGATAAAATATGCCTTCCTGCCCGGAAACCGTGTTTTCTGCTGTACTATTTCCCTGGGCCAGGCACGATACACAATAACAAACAGAAGCAGAACACCCAAGTGGTTGCCATTTCCTTACTTAAAATGGAACAACCACGAAACTGACGAGGAAAAAACATACTAAGGACCCAATGACTCAATTCTGGTAGAAGGCTGGCAAACAGCTTCTCTGAAAATGTGCAGGGGAGATGAATCTAAGGCAAGGAGCAGCCAGCAGGGGTGACTCCATTCTGGACAATGGCACTAAGAAGAACACCATATTATGTAGGCCTGGACAAATTACCACAAAGCCAAGTAGCTATGAAGAATTTATGGCTCAAGAGGCCTCCCTGTCTTTTTTTTTTTTAAGATTTATTTATTTATTTATTTTAGAGAGTGATTGAGTGCACAAGCAGGGGGAGGGGCAGAGGAAGAGGGAAAAGGGAAGCAGACTCCCCACTGAGCGCAGAGCCTGACAACAGGGGACTCGATCCCAGGACCCTGAGACCATGACCCCAAGATGATGACCCGAGCCAAAACCAAGAGTCAGATGCATAACCGACTAGGCCACCCTGGTGCCCTAAGTCCTCCTTGTCTTTGAATAAGGTCCTTGACAATCTAACGAGATGCCAGATGGTTGGAGACCAGCGTGAGACAGGGCAGGAGAATCGAGTATTCACACATGGGGTGTGGACCAGAGAGAGCGATGGCCGAATCTGGAGGTAGTGGTGGGTTTGATGTCTGAGCTGGTGTGGGCAAAAACAAGTAGAGATGACCAAAGGTGGTCCCCAGTGCCTCCAGTGTTAGAGGCTTGTTTTGTGGGATAGCAGGTAGACTAACTTGATTTACAGGGCAAGGGTTGGGCTGGACACTTCTAGTCTAAACCAGTGGTTTTCAAACTTTTAAAGGCAGTGAAACATTTTCTCCACAGGAAATCTTAAGTGGAAGTGTAAATACCCCACAACAAATAAAGCGAACTTGCTCTGGTGGGAGGTGGAGGTGGCAACCCCAGATCCTGCCAAGTTAGATCTGCTTCTCCCTTCTCCCCTCCCAGGCCCCCTGATGGTCACACACCCAGATGTTGAAGCAAAGACCATTCATAAAAGCTGTCAGAATCTTCTCTCCTCAGAAGTGAGATGAACCCAGTTCTTAAGTATACAAAGTAACTAGAATGTCTCTGTTGGACCGAATCCCAAAGGGAAACACCAATAATCCTTTTCAGCCCGCTCTCTCGGCAGCCCCCACAGCCCCTGTAATTTGGCTGGTTAAACCTTTTCCTCGGGGCCAAACAGCTAGTCTCGAGCCAGGTGGGCTTACACGCGTGAACCAATTCAGAGTTTACTATCCAAAGATGAAAGAGAAACGCCTGCCAACGTCTTCTGCTCATCCGCACGAGGTTCCCGAGAACACAGCTCGGCCCTCCTTCCTTCCTGCTCCAAATACACAGAGAAGAGGCCAGCCCCGTAGGACTTCAAACAGAGCCCCCCTGCAAGAGACAGATTACACCGAAGCAAGCCAAAGCGAATGCAACTTCTTTACCAGTTTCATAAAGGAATTGCCTGGGAACCACTCCTTTTCAGACCTAATTATAAAGTCAGTTTTAAATTACAGAACGTAGACGGTATGAAAGGCCGCGTTCAACAAGCGGAACAAACAAACACGCGAAGATAAAATGCAGTGGGCTTTTACCCGGGGGAGGCTGCCAGTGGCAGCAGGACCGGCTCTCTTTCACCGAGTCAGGGGGTGCCCTGGAAAACCTCATACCTTGCCAGGAGACAGTTCTCAAAGCCTCCCTTTACGAAGCACCCCCATAATAAATAAATAAACTACATTTCCCAGAAGTCTCTTTGCTATAGCCTGGGGCTATAGATTCAACCACTTTGTAATTGTCCCCCCCCCAAAAAAAGGTAGAACTGTTTCAACGTGACAACCTTTTGACACAGAGTTGACTCAGCTCATTTCAGATCTCATTTTTTTCACTGGTTTCCTTGGGCATGTTTTTAAAGATAAAAATACCAAACTATTAGCCTATGCCAGGATCAGCGGCACTTAACAGAGCAGCAGTCCAGTGCTTTTTACACTCACTGTACACATTACACTTCATTCAAACATTAGCATGCATCAGAATCTCCTGAAGGGCTTGTGAAGACACAGGTTGCTGGACCCCACCCCCTGATTCAGTGGGTCCGGAGGGGATCCCAAGAAATGATGATGATGATGCCAATGCTGCTGATCCCCGATCACATTTTAAGAAGCCCTGATTTAGATGATCTACGTGGCCTAGGTCAAAACTTTGGGGGAAGCAGACACAGTTACTGATTTCTACTTATTCTGATTTCTACACACCTGGAACTAGCGGTCTCTGTGGAAATGAAGACCCTAGCCTTCCCTAGCCGTGCTGGGAAGGGTAAAAAGCAAAGCGAGGAGTTCAGGAAGATCCAGAAACTGACAGTGTCTGGCTCGATGCTTTTCATTTTCCCAGTAAGGAAATTCAGGCTTAGAGAGAATCTGTTTGTGCAAAGTCTCCCAGCGAGTCTGTGGTTGTACTGGCACAAAGAACCCGATGTCGTGCATGGCTCCCTCTCCGGCAGTCTTGCCAGGGCTGGAGTGAAAGACCAGGCAAGGATCTGGGCAGCCACCGCGACTCTGATTCATACCGACTTCGCCACTGGCCCCTAACTTGTCGTTGTCTCTGCCCTAGCAGAGGTACGATCCCTCTGCTCAGATCCCTAGCCCAGGAATTCCTACCCTCCCTTCCTTCTTTATTTAACTTCTTTATAGCTTAAGGCGGGCAAAGTCAGGCAGCCAAATAACCACAACAGCCTTTAGTTACAATATTTAGGGGGGGTGAATTAATGAATGTAGAGCCATTTATTTACTTTCCTATCTACCTTGTCTAAACGACAGCAGGCAATGCGAGAATCTTTGCAAACACCAACCAGACCCTACGCATCAATCTGCTACCCTGTGATTATAAAGAAATTAGCCTTTGTATATATAAAGTGCCAGTGTGTTCAAAAAAAAAATAAATGGTTCAGGTGCACCAATCACTCCCACCAGCCACCAGGGGTCACATAAATAGAAGTTTTCACTAGACCTTTCTAATTCACAAACCTACCCTCTTCCTCCCCAGTCCTTGGTCACAACACATAATTCAGCAGCTAGAATCCCTTGAAGAAGAAAAGAAAACACCTATAAAACTAGTTTTTTTGGTTGTGTTTTTTTTTTTTTTTAAATTCCAGAGACATGAAACCGTTTAGGAGTTTAGGCCAGGGTTCACAACAATCCATTATCTGAAAACTTAGATATTTAGATAAACTGTTATTTGGGTAAAGATAAATACCACTCAGCTAGGCGTTGTGTTTGTCCTTGAATTGAAGTACGATCACATTTTATTGTCTTAGCCTTGAGCATGGTTATCAATGCCAATAACTAAGAGGCTTCATCTGAAAGACGACCTGCTGTCCAGCTTGCAAATGCCTTTATTCAGTGAACAGGGACTGCTGAAAGCACACAGGCTTTTCCACTGTTGCACAAGCGAAAAACTTCCCAACACTTCTTAAAGGTACCAGCTAAGAGACTCTGGCCAGTCAGCCAGGGCTGGGGCTACAACCATAGCTGTGACCTGCTGAGCCTTTTGTAGCTCAGCGCCCTGCAGGGCAGCTGTTGAATTGGCCAGAGAGAGTGGGGGCAGCCCCAGGAAAAATGGACTAATTCGCTTACGGGAACTTTCCTGAAAGAGTCTTTTAAAAGGCATTTAAGGCAGCCCAGGTGCACTTATTTTCTTCTTAAATCTCATTGCTTCGTCAGGTATTCTCACTTATGGTGTTAATACTCTTTATGGGCGCCATTAACTTTTCTTTGTTGCATTATAAATTATAATAGAAACCTACAAAACATTTAATTTTATGATAATTAATGGTTTCTAGATAGATTCCTTTAGATGTGTAACATCTAATATCTGTACTATAGTACTTTGGTTACATATTTGGAGATATATATATATTGCTATTTAGGTTGCCTGGAATTCTGTTACAGATTTTGTAAGCCATGCGTATTTTTTTTTACCAAGGCCATTTGTGTGTGTGTGTGTGATACACACATTGCTCAGATATAAACAGTAATAATTGATTAGTAATTGAGCGGTAGTAACTGGTTCAATTCAGCATGTCATGAAAAGACTTCAGCTGTCAACTGCTTCCATTATAAAAATGGAGGTGGGAAGATTGGGATCCAGAGGGAAAAGAAATTGCTTAAAGGTGGAACTTCCTTTTTTTTTTTTAAAGATTTTATTTATTTATTTGAGAGAGAGAGAATGAGAGATAGAGAGCACGAGAGGGAAGAGGGTCAGAGGGAGAAGCAGAATCCCCGCCGAGCAGGGAGCCCGATGTGGGACTCGATCCCGGGACTCCAGGATCATGACCTGAGCCGAAGGCAGTTGCTTAACCGACTGAGCCACCCAGGCGCCGCAAAGGTGGAACTTCCTAATGTGAGAGGCAGGAAGTTGGACTCAAGTCATCATTCAGGTGAAAATTGCCAGTAACCTGAATAAATCTAGGAAATACTCTGTGGTCCTTCCCCAGACTTTGAAAGCACTCAGGTCACAAACACTACAGTCCTAGCACGACAAAAGACCTCCCTCTGCCAGTGAATTAAAATGAGTGCGGGGGGCCATCCTTAAAGGTAAATGTTGGGAGTAGGCAGCTGTTTGCATAATGTGATTTTAAGTGTGACAAGCATGCACCCCACCCAAAAAATAGCTATGCCACAGACCAACCCAGGTCATGGATGCCTGCAATTCTGCCATTAAGGAGTATTTCCATCCCAGTCAAAACTCAGGAATCATCCTTGACTCCTCTCTCTTGTTCTCTGACCCCATTCAATCAATCACAGATTCCTCCTACATAGCTCTTGACTCTGCCCCTTTATCTTCATTCCCTCCGACAGTGTGATAGCTCAGGTCACTGTCAACTCCTGCCAGGGTGTCTGCATGGCCTCCTGACTTGTCTCCGTGCCTTCATTCTGTTCTCCACACTGCAACTAATGTGATCTTTTAAGATGCAAATCTGATTATGACAATCCCCAGCTTAAAAGCATTAGCTGGCTCCTCAGAGCCTGGAGGATGAAATCCAGGTTCCTTAATAGGGTGTACAAGGCCCATGTGGTCTGGCCCTTGCTGAGGGCTCCAGCCTCACCTCCTGCCACTACCTCCCATCAGCACACTCACTCTTTCTCGGTCCCTCCTTCTTGCCTCCAGGGCTTTGGACACAACATCCCCTTTGCTTAGAACACTCCCTCCCACTTTCTACTCTTCTTCTCAAAGACTACATAACCCTAAATTTATACCTATTTTAGCACTTTCTTACCATGTTTTACCCATTTGACTGAGTTTTTCCCAGTTAGCGTATGTATTCCATGAACGCCGGAATGGTCACTGATTCACTACTGTACTTCCAAGACTCGACACAACGTTGGTCCCATAATAGTCACTCAGTGAATATTTGCTGAATAGAGGAACAAGTGAATTCTACTAAAGGTCTTGAGTTCTATTAACATTCTAATTTGGGGAATTTACACTTTTATGTGAGTTTCCTTATTCCAGGTGTCTGAAGATATGTTTGAGAGGGTTAATGAAATAAAGGCAGAACTGGCTCTGAAAAACCAAGGGACAATAAAAAGACAATGGCTAGCCAAGAGGAAAAGTCACTGGCAAGGAAGGAAAGGACAAGTACTAGTGGAGAGGTTAGAAGGGCCCTTGATGGGTATAAAGAAAATGGCAACCAAAACTTGAGTTTGGCCCTTGATTTCGTCTCTGAGGCCACCCCTAATGAAAGGTTGGTTCCATGGGTGGGTTCAACATCAAGATACCTGCACTTGGTCCAGTGGCTTCAGCCGGGGTTTGCCCAATGGCTATGCCCTATTGCCAGAACTATACCATGGAGAAGCTACAAGGGCAAGGCATAGAGGACTGGACAGACAGACTTGTTTCATCTTGGCCAATTTGACTGAACTTCTCTAGACAGGGATGGCTACTTTTTGCTTATCACGGCCATTCAAAGAAGTATTCAAATTTCATCAACCCATACTTCATATATTTCCATCCCCAACCACACTCTTTTATCTCTGATCAGTGTAGAAGAGGATAATATGTAACATTAGTTGGATTATTTTCCTACTGACCTCAATCAATCACTCAGTGATGTTTCTGGGCAAAGGAAAAAATATCTTCTTCCCCACCCTCCCCACCCCATTACACTATTAGGAGCATTCTTCAAGTCTCAGTCATGAGCTTCTGACTTTTTTCGCTCTGGATTCTTTCCTTAGTGAATTAGTTCTATATTATGGCTCTCACTCTTGGAGTTGGGTACCATACTAATGATTCCCAAATCTAAAACATCCACCCTGATCTTATAAACAGACTTCAGGCCCATGTTCTTCATAGCCTATAGGACATCTTTCTTTGACCATCTCACCAAGGGCTCCATAATCTTGCCCTCAAAAAAAAAAAAATTGATCCACAGCTGCAACATTCTTATTTTCATTTTCACCAGTGGTATCACCATTCTCCCAGTCACGTGTCAGAATACTCCACTCCTCCCACTAGCATATCAACCACCGCCCCCTCAATGAGTTCCACCTTGACTACTCCATTTAAAATTGCAACTCTCGGGGTGCCTCGGTGGCTCAGTCGGTTGGGCAGCTGCTTTTGGCTAAGATCATGATCCTTGGGTCCTGGGATCATGCCCCGAGTTTGGCTCCCTGCTCAGCGGGGAGCCTTCTTCTCCCTCTCCCTCTGTCCCTCCTCCCTGTTCATGCTCTCTCTCTTTCTCAAATAAATAAATAAAATCATAAAATAAAATTGCAACTCTATAGCCCCAGGATTCTTGATTTCCCCCTCACCGGCTTCATTTGCTTTATAGCACTTATTACTCTCTGCCATACTACATAATTATCTATTTGCTATTTATCCATCTCTCCCCAATATTCACTAGAATGTAAACATCACTGAAGATAGGAATCGTGTCTGTTTTTATTCACTCATGTCAACCTAGTGCTTAGAACAGTCCCTAACACACAGTAGTACTCAATAAATATTTGTTGGAGGCACCTTGGGTGGCTCAGTCAGTTGAGCGTCCTACTCTTGGTTTTGGCTTGGGTCATGACCTCAGGGTCGTGAGATAGAGTCCCACGTCAGGGTCCCCACCAGTGAGGAGCCTGTTTGAGATTCTCTCTCTCTCTCTCTCTCTCTTTGCCCTTCCCCCCACCCTGCTTGTGCTCTACCTCTTTTTCTCTCAAATAAAAAAATAAATCTTTATTTAAAAAATAAATAAATAAATAAATAAATATTTGTTGAATTAATTAATCCACTCCACAAGTATATGTAATAAAGAATATATTATAAAATATCTCTCCTATAAGTAAAACTTAAGTTCCATGAAGTATGGGACTTGGTTTTGTTCATCCTTGTGTCTTCAAAACCTAGATAGTGCCAGGTATCACAGGTATTCAGTAAAAATCTGTTGAAAAGGGGTGCCTGGATGGCTCAGTCAGTTAACCATCTGCCTTCAGCTCAGGTCATGATCTTGGGGTCCTGGGATCAAGCCCCACATCGTGTTCCCTGCTCAGCGGGGAGTCTGCTTCGCCCTCTCCCTCTACCCCTCCCTCCCACTCTCTGTCTCTGTCTCTCTCTCAAATAAATAAAATCTTTTTTTTTTAAGATTTTTATTTATTTGACAGAGAGACATGGCGAGAGAGGGAACACAAGCAGGGGGAGTGGGAGAGGGAGAAGCAGGCTTCCCGCTGAGCAGAGAGCCCGATGTGGGGCTCGATCCCAGGACCCCAAGATCATGACCTGAGTCGAAGGCAGACGATTAACAACTGAGCCACCCAGGCACCCCTATATAAAATCTTTTTTTAAAAAGATTTTATTTATTTATTTGAGAGAGAGAGAATGAGAGATAGAAAGCATGAGAGGGAAGAGGGTCAGAGGAAGAAGCAGACTCCCCGCTGAGCAGGAAGCCCGATGCGGGACTCGATCCTGGGACTCCAGGATCATGACCTGAGCCGAAGGCAGATGGTTAACCGACTGAGCCACCCAGGTGCCCCTAAAATCTTTTTTAAAAATAAAGATCTGTTGAATAAATGAATGAATGACCTAGGTGCTTACGGATTCAAAGGTAATTTAAACAACTAACTGTCACCCCGGGAAGGAGAGATGTGATAGAAGTAGGAACAAAATGCCATGGAGGCTGAGGAGTAACAGCACTGAAATTACTTCTTCACACCTGCGTCTTGATGACTTAGCTGTTCATCTTGCTCTATATGCCAGGAAAAGTCCTAGAAGGGATTAAAGTGTATGGTATGGGGCAATGCTTCTCAAATGTTACTTGCATACGAATAACCCAGGGAATCTTGCTAATTTGCAGATTCCAGTTCAGGGGACCTGAGGTGAGCCCTAAGATTTTACATTTCTGACAAGGTCCCAGGTGAGACTGGGGCTGCTCGTACTCAACCTCACATTGAGTAACAAGTGTACTCCACCAACTCAGCACCCATTCTCCCTTATTTCTTTTTAGTGGACTCCAGCATTGTTCATGTATCTAACCGTCTCTCCCCCAGAACTCAGAGGAAATGATCCTAGTGCCAGCCCAGGGTTAGACAGGATTGAGCTCAAAGCTTCTTCTGGCTGATTCCTGGGTGAGAATAGGGTTAGGAACTAAGGGTTCATAGTCTATGTTTAGGTGAAAGGTTTCTTTTTCCCTTCTGCTTTCCTTAAACAAGGAAACATCTGGCTTGACCACTACAGGCAGCCACACTACGGGAAGAACATCATCTTAAGATAAAGCCAATGCCAAGGGCGCTGAGTGGAGAGAGGGAGAGAACTGGGGTTTTTAAGGATATCACTTACCTGCTGACTGCACTGAGCCTAGAAGTTAGTCTACCTGTGATCTGATCTAACAAATGTCCTTATGGTTTAAGTCAACTTGAGGTCAAGACTTCTTATTTGCAGCAGCAATCATCCTAAGGGTTATATTTGACCTTTTTTAAAGGCAATAAATATTTATTGAACACCTACTATGTCCCAGGAACCATCTTAAGGAAACGAGACAGATGGAATCCCTATCCTCATGAAGTTTATAATCCAGAAGATAAGTTAATTTGATAGAGTCTGAGTTGAGGAGATTAATAAAATTTCATTTTATATATTATCTATTTCCTTGGATGCAGAGTACTTCTCCTCCCCTGGCTCTGCCTCTGAAATTGTTCTTATTAATCATCTACTGCCCTGAAACAACTGCCCTAATCTTAAATCAGAGCTTTGTCTTCTCACACTTAAAAAATTGCAACAATACCCTGATGCCCTCCTCAGATCTAATATACAAACTAGGACCACCTCAGTTTTCCTAAACCATTACATTCACAGGGCAAAAATCTCCAGAAACACTCTTTGCTTATAGCAGAGATTTTCAAGCTCATTTTATTAAGACAAGAAATGATTTCTTCAAAGGGAAAAAGTTTCTTGAACAGAGTCTTCATGTCTAAAATGAATAAGGCAGTGTTATGCTGTGGAAGGAGGGAAGGGTCAAAGGGCAACCAACAGTCTCCCCATCTCAACCACCCAGCAGCTTCACCTGCCCACCACACCCAGCCCCCTGAGGAGTCATGAAGTTCGAGAGCTGCCTTCATTCCACATGGTTTCACAAACACTGATCTTGTGGTAGGATGAAATTCCATGTGATAGTAATCTACTTCTATTATCTGCCCCGTTCTTGATTCACTTAAGTGAGTCTTCCCACAACACTTCAAACACAAACACTCATTCTCAATCTTTGGTCAGGTCATTTCTTGCAGCAAGAACATTGTATAATGGAATATTATGCAGCCATCAAAAAAACGACATCTTGCCATTTACAACGACATGGATGGAGCTAGAGGGTATTATGCTGAGTGAAATAAGTCAATCAGAGAAAGACAAGTATCATATGATCTCACTGATATGAGGAATTTGAGAAACAAGACAGAGGATCATAAGGGAAGTGAGGAAAAAATGAAACAAGATGAAACCAGAGAGGGTGACAAGCCATAAAAGACTCTTAATCTCAGGAAACAAACTGAGGGTTGCTGGAGTGGTGGGGGGTGGGAGGGATGGGGTGGCTGGGTGATGGACCTTGGGGGAGGGTATGTGCTATGGTGAGCGTTGTGAATTGTGTAAGACCGATGCATCACAGACCTGTACCCCTGAAACAAATAATACGTTATATGTTAAAAAAAAAAAAAGAAAAGAAGATAGTAGGAAGGGAACAATGAAGGGGGAGAAATCGGAGGGGGAGACGAACCATGAGAGACTGTGGACTCTGAGAAACAAACTGAGGGTTCTAGAGGGGAGGGGGTGGGGGATGGGTCAGCCTGGTGATGGGTATTAAGGAGGGCACATACTGAATGGAGCACTGGGTGTTATACGCAAACAATGAATCATGGAACACTACATCAAAAACTAATGATGTAATGTATGGTGACTAACATAACATAATAAAATAAAATTAATTAAAAAAAGAACATTGTGTATCCACCTCTATGTAAAACTGATCCACCTTCACGAGAAACCTGACACCACAGTAGATGAGCTCCCAACAGCCACAGAGCAGGCATTACCCATCAATCCTGATCCATCAGGCATTCTGTCCTGAGTCTGGTAGCATCACAATCCTTTTCCGTGCATCACACCGGTCAACCACTGTCAACCCAAAAACAGCAAAAAAGCAACAAAACAAATAAACAAACAAAAGTTAATTTAAAAAAGAATTTTTTAATTAAAAAAAATTTTTAAAGAAATGTCCTTTTTATTCCCTGTCGCAACTATAGCTCTCATGCTATCATTCTGTAGGCTCAGATTATCACTTAACTATAAAAATAGTTTGATATGTGTGGATCCTCAACAAGATTATAAATGGCCGGAAGGTAAAGACTATATTTTCTCTTTCTTTCCCTTGAATTCCTAGCTCGGTTCTAGCCTCCTAGTAGGTATTAAATGAATACATACTGGGTGAATGGATATTAAAGTAAATATTAATTAGTTCCTTCTAAAGCATGCTTATATGATCACCACAGAGCGTCAACACACCAACTCAGAACTATATTAGGAATCAGGAAATGTGAACTCTTCTCCCAGGATCGCTACTAGGTAACTGTGTGCCGTACTGTCTCCTGGGCCTCAGTTTCTGATTAAATTATTTCTGAGGAATGATGTGAGGGATGGTCTTTAAGTTTGCTGGGAGAAGAAGTACTCAGATTACCAGGCTGCCATTTGGAAGTGGGGTCCATAATAGGCAAAGAAGATTACACAATCCCCAAAGAAGGATCTAGGGCATTCTCCATGTCCCCGGCTACATTCTGGGTCCCTGGACTTCCACGCCAGGGCAATAGGCCAGGCCTCATGGAGAGGCCTGACATGGAGCATGACTGACGACCCTTCTTTGTGTGAACTCATCATCAGTTTATCCCCATCCAACGGACTCTGCCGAGTCTCATCACAAACACTGCCAAAGGCAGTTAACCTCCCACATATCCAGTTTACACATGATAGTCTTTGGCTTGGACAGCAGTCCCTGGTGGAATCTGCTGGGGCCAAGGTTTCAGACTTGGTTTCACTCAGGGAATACTCTAGCAACTTTATGTAGGAAAAGTGGCCCAAATGGTTTGGGCCACTCTTTTCAGAAAGGGGGCTGCAGGTCTGGCACAGAACTTGTGTTCTTCTCTCTCCTTTTTCAAAATGTTTTATGTTGCTTGACCAAAAACTGCCAACCTTCATAAAAAACATGAAGAAATATGCATTATGAATAAAAGATTAGCAGAATGAAACTTAATCTCTCTGCTCAGTAGACAAATATATAGACATAGATCAAGAGAAGAGGGAAACTATATAAATGCCTAAAATCAACTCCCTTAAAGACCTTCTGGGATCCAAAGACCTCAAACATAAGACAGTATTCCATCAGTATTTAAAAAAAAAAAAATCACATTTTAAAGAGGACACAGGGTACGAAAATATTTTATAAGCTTCTGATGCGTAGCTAATTCAGACACGGCCTGAAATGTATGCTCATTACAAATAGATAGAACATTTTTCTCTCCACCTCATCGTCATCGAGGGGTATAGCATGGTGATGAAAAGTTTGGACTCTGTGAAAGAGAACTAGAACCCTCAGCTTCACCATTTTATCACCACTTGACTTTAGGAAAATTTCTTAGCTCTCTAAGCCTCTGTTTTATTTATTTGTAAAATGGGGATAATGATTCCCGCATTGTAGGATTATTGCAAGGATTAAGAGAGATAAAAAATAAACAAAGCCCCTATGCTTTTATTATTCACCATAAGCTTTTATTGCAGACTGTAACTGTTCTTAACTCTGAGCTTCCTCTCCCTCCCCATTCACATTTTCAGTTAATCAATGGCTTTGCAGAAATATGCTTGGGGATTACACAGGTTTAAGAGAGAGCGAAGAGAAAGGGGAGAGAGAGAGAGAGAGAAGAGAGCATGGTGGCTGGGGAGGCCCTGTCAGGCCCTGCACAAGGCGCCCACCCGCCTCAGCCTCTCCCCCGCTCAGCAGGAGCAGCAGGGGTTCCCAGGCTGAAATTCCATTCCCAGGTAGCTCACAGGGCAGAGCTGGTGGTTGCTGGGACGTGGGGGCTGTGCCCACCTGCTCCCTCATGGCAGCCTCATTCCATGCTGGCTCCCTCGGGATGCCCAAAGCGGCTGCGGCCTGGGAGGGAGGCAGCTGGGGAGGGCAGGGCAGCTTTATGTGTTCTGGGAGAGCTTCTCAGTTGTCTGAAATCCTCAGCTTTTCAAAGTAGGGCTGATCCCGCATAGAAATGTGAAACTGCTGTGAGTCAAATAAATCATTAATAGGCAAGCTGGGAAAGAATGGGCAGTAAAGAGGACAAAGGGTCAACGCTAGGCCTTCACAGGAGGATTGACTTTACAAGTGCTGCTCTCCACTTCCTTATGCCATTCACCCTTCAACTCACAAGATGATTTTTGCTCTTCCGAGGAAGCGCCTGGGGCCATGCCAGGAAAACTCCATGAGCATTCCACCCAGCTGAGCGCTCCCTGCTTCTTGAAACTCTAGTCTCTTGGCTTCCACGACGACATCATCCTCTCCTGGGCTTTCTCCTCCTTCTCCAGCTCACCCTCCTTTGTCAGCCGTTTCTCCTCTACTTGACCTCTAAACCTCACATTTCCTTAGGACCTGGCTCTGAGCCCTGTCCTCTTTCTGAGTCTTCCTGCTCCCTGGGTGACCTCATCCATTTTCTGTTTGAGATTTCCATCTATACCCTGGTGACTCCTAAATCTTTATCTCCAGCTCAGACCTCTCTTCTGATCTCCACACCTGAAGATCCAATACCTGGATGTACAAATCTCTACTCGTCTTCCATACCTTAATAGCTCCAAACATCACTCCTCCAAAGGACCCCTGCCTCCAGTGTTCCTCTGTCAAATCTCAGTCACACCCATATCTGCCCCGTGGTTCATGCATACCTGACACCTTGGGAGTCATCCTTTACACCCGCTTCCCACACCACCCCCATTTAATTTATCACAAATCCCTCTCAATTCTTCCTCGAAAATATTTCTTGCACCTCCCCACTGTCACCAACCTGGTCCAAGCCTTCTCTTCTACTAACCTGTTAGCTAATCTCCCAGAGCCCTCCAATGTGGCAACCAGGGGTCATTTAGAAACATAATAAATGGAATTGTGTCACTGTCCTACACAAAACACTTCAACAGCTGCCCATTGCACTTAGTAGTAACCAATGTATCAGGCGCTGTACAAAGAACCCAGCATACATCATCTCAGTTAATCCTCACAACCCTGCACTTACCAGCCTGATCCATGGATCCTCAGGAAACTGAGGCCCTGAGAGATGAAGTAATTTTCCCCAAATAGGCAACTGGAATAAGTTAGGATTTGAGTTAGGATTTGAATTCAGTTAGTCTGACCCCAAAACCTAGGCTCTTTAATTACTGCTATCCTGTCTTTCATTTAATCCAAACTCTCTAACACAGCCTAAAGGCCTTCTGTGACCAGGACTCTACCCACCTCTCCAGCACCATCTCCTCCATCACCTCCGTTGCTCTTTGTGTTGCAGTTATATCATTCTTCTTTCAGTGACTCTAAATACCCTGAGTTCTCTCCTGCCTCAGGGCCTTTGCACATGTAGGTCCCTCTGTCTGTAACATTTTTCTCTTTGTATGGTCTAACTCCTCCTCATCCTTCAGGACTCAGCTTTGCTGTCACTTTCTCACCAAGAGAACTTTTCCTAATTCCTTATTAAATTATTTTCTTATATTATGTTTTCTTATTGCATCCTGTATTTTAATCATAGTCTTTACCAAAATATGTACACAATGTGTCATTGTGTAATATGTAATATACACAATATATAACTGTGTAATGTTTATCTCTCCCATAAACATAAGCTTCATGAGAGCAGAGACTATGATCACTTTTTCATCCTGTATCCCCTGAGCTTAGCATAGTAGTAGATGTAGATTTAACTAATATTTTATTAGTTAATATTAGTTAATTAAGCAACTAATTAGTTAAATATTAGTTAATATTACTTAAATATTATTAGTTAATATTAGTTAAATATTAGTTAAATATTATTAGTTAATAATTAGTTAAATTAATATTAGTTAAATATTAGTTAAATAAGCAAATTTATTTATCTTTATGGGATAAATAATTTATGCCCATCAATAAGAAAAACACTACATTCTCCAACTGATACCAACTGACAATTAACAAAATTGGAATAAAACAAATAAATAGGGTGATGTTTGATCTTATTATGTAATCAGATAGCCTGAAACAGAAATGAGATATACGTCTTTCATCTATTTCAATAGCTAAAATGAAAAAGATAAACATAACTTCTTAATGCTGATGGTAAAATTGGCCCATTAATGTTTTCATGGTGAAAGTGTTCATTGATTTTAAAAGAGAAAAACGAAGAGAATCTCACCAAAAAACAGTTTGACAAGTATCAGGAATCTTAAAATATTTATATCCTTTATCCTATGATTCTACTTCTGGAACTTTTATTGTAAGAAAATGAAATTAGGACAGAAATTGTTTCATACAAAAATACTTTATCTCAGCATTATTTATAATAGTGAAAAACAAATTACAATCAAATGTCTAACAATAAACTCTAGTATACCAACTGTATTATGCAGCCATTAAAATTATGTTTAGCACAACTTCATAAAGCCAGGGGGAAATGACGAGTCTGCAACACCGAATGCATTGAATGAAAATGCGCAATTGCTTATATTTTATGCCTGAATATAAGGTAACTGTGAATATTACGCCCCAAATTATCCTAATGAAATTTTTAAAACAACTGAGTTTTAGGGGCAGGGAGCAGAAAACTGGAATATGTAAACTTTTAGCAATGAAAATGAAATATTTAGGGGCACCTGGGTGGCTCAGTTGGTTAAGTATCTGCCTTTCGCTCAGGTCATGATCTCAGGATCCTGGGATCAAGTCCCGCATGGGGCTCCCTGCTTAGCGGGAAGCCTGCTTCTCCCTCTCTCTCTGCCTGCTGCTACCGTGGCTTGTGGCTTGTGCTCTCACGCTCTCTCTCTCTAATACATAAATAAAATCTTTTTTAGAAAAAGAAAAGAAGAGGGCACCTGGCTGGCTCAGTCGTTAAGTGGCTGCCTTCGGCTCAGGTCATGATCCCAGGGTCCTGGGATTGAGCCCCACATAGGACTCCCTGCTCCGCGGGAAACCTGTTTCTCCCTCTCCCACTGCCCCTGCTTGTGTTCCCTCTCTTGCTCACTCACTCTCTGTCAAATAAATAAATAAAATCTTAAAAAAAAAAGAAAATATTTAAATATCTTCTTATAATATTTAATTTATTAATTTAGTTTGAAAAATATATACCAAATATACTGATATATACTGAAAATATACTGATATACCCCTGGGTGGCTCAGTTGGTTAAGTGTCTGCCTTCAGCTCAGGTCATGATCCCAGGGTCCTGGGATGGAGTTCGGTATCAGGCAGGCTCTTTGCTCATTAGGGAGCCTGCTTTTCCCTCAACCCTTCCCCCCTGCTGTGATCTCTCACTCTCACGCTCTCTCTCAAATAAATAAATAAATCTTTAAAAAAAGAAAGAAAATATACTGATAGGAAAATGTTTCCATCCTCATATTCAATGAAAAAATTTTATTCAAGCTCTTCAGAGGCATAATTGACATCAGTGTCTTCATCATCTGTAAAGAGATATCCATTTTTTAAAGGTTCACTTATAAATATAACCAACATTTACAATTGTGTAGTCATGACCTCAGTGTACTAGTTAGGCTTCTCCAGAGAAACAGAACCAATAGGATATAAGAGGAGATTTATCTTAAGGAATTGGCTCACATGATCATGGAGGCTGAAGGGTCCTAGTATCTGCCATGGTGCTGAAAGCTGGAGCCCCAGAAATACCAGTGATGTAATGCAGAGTACAAAGGCCTGAGAACCTGGGGAGTTGGGGGTGTAAATCCCAATCTGGGGGTGGGAGAAGATAAGAGGAGATGTCCCAGCTCAAGGAGAAAAGCAGGAAAAGAAGTGGCAAATTCTTCCTTCTTCCACCTTTTGTTTAATTGAAACTTCGGTGGATTGGATGGTGCCAGCCTACACTGGGGAGGGCAGTCTACTGAGTCTACAATTCAAATGCTAATCTTATCCCAGAAACACCCTCGTAGACACACCTGGAAACAATGCTTAATCTGGGCACCCCATGGCCAGGCCCGTCAACACGGAGAATTAACCATCACACTCAGGAATGAATTACTAACTTTGTATGAAGTTCTTTAGTAAAAGATTTCAGCAGATGACTTCAATACACGCAGAAAACTATCATTGACTGGAGTGTTTTTTTAAGCTAACATGTCTTCCCCCAAATAATATGTTGTTATTTAAAACAAGATAATTGAGGGAGGACACCTACAATAGGTTTTGTAAAGACCTGAACATATGGTGACTCTCTTTTCTGAAGAATACTTTCCAGGAAACCCTGTCTTTTACTGGAGATACATAGTACATAATTTACGACTATGTTTTTAAATAAAGCCTTATCCCTATACAGCTTGCATTACTGGATGATTAATCATGAGTCCCTGTCAATTGTTGCTGGGTTGTAGGAGATTTCAGTGTTAAATGATATTGCACAGGAAGTGTTCCTGAGGTCTATGCCCTGCCCGTGAGGGTGGGTATCCTTCTCCAACTCAGACTGTAAAGGAAACAAGTCTTTCGACCAAAAGATATTTAAGATGTACTTCCCATGGTTATAGTGCTGAAGAGAAATCCAACAGGGCAGAGACAATACAGCCCCAAGGAGAGCTTGAATGCATAGCCCACCAGAAAGAGCTTAGTGGTGAGCCAGCACACTCAGCAAGGGAAACAGAGCAGAAGCATCACGGGGCTCCTGGTGGTGCCCGTACACAGCAAGGCAACAGGCAGCCAACAGTTTTGCAGACTGCTAGAAGGCACCCACTCTAGAAAAGATTGTCACTCATTCTTGGAGAGAAAGAATTAGGGACCACAGTTAGATCATGATGTTCATTTCTTTGTAGATTGTTGCATATAATCTAGTATGTAAACTCTAGTTTTCTTCTTTTCAAGCTTTTTATTTTATTTCCAGTGTCATTGACATACAGTGTTATTTTGGTTTCAGGTGTACAATATAGTGATTCAACAATTCTGTATGATTCTATTGCTCAGTGCTCATCATGACAAGCATACTCTTTAATCTTTAGTTTTCTTTACAAAAGTGAGTTCAGTTATTCACAGCAAATTATTTTGTTGATTCCCGGAAGCTCTAAGTTAAAGAAGTTCTCTTGGTATAGACAAATTAGGTGGACCACAACTAATTATTAAGTCAAGATTCTGCCCTTGGAGTGATCAATAATCTATCAGCAGCCTCCTTTACAAAGTGACGAAGACAAGGGTGGGTTACTCACAGAAAATATTCTTAAGGAAATATTCCAAAACATTGGTTTCAGGATATTTCGAGTGGCAGTCTTATTAAGAGTAATGATCCCTGTTTTTCCTAGTTTCCAAATTGTATTTAATGGGCATGTACTTGTTAATGAAAACTAATGAAATAAATAAAAATAGAGAACAAAGTTTAATCCTAAATGATTCACAGGTTGTTACTGTTGATAGCAGTGCTATCTAGCCTTGAAATATTGATTTTAAAAAATTACTCCAGTTATAGAAAAAAATTAAGAGTTTGCCTCTATTAACATTATAGCGATCAAAGTTTTAGAGAGCTAAGCCCTTTTTTCCCCTCCCGAGTTTAAAACCAACCAAGAGATAGACACAAGAGTGCGACACAGTTAAAGATCAACACTTTTATCTCGATTAATGTTAAAACTGGATTGAAGACCGTGGGCTGTAGGTCTGTGGCTACAGTGGACTTACCCACATTGTGCCCCCACAAATTAAACTTACCTGCCCGGTCACAGGAAGAGCTGGAGAACCAAAGGCTTTCCTGACAAGGATGGAACATGCCCTGTTAATGGTCCTACATGGAGAGCCCATCAGAGAATATGCTTTCTGCGGGCCTCTGAACCAAAAGGTAAGTGAAGTCCAAAAGGGCTGAGCCATACGTCCCCAGTTCTTACACACCAACCTTAGGCAGAGGTACAGCAGTAGAGAGAGACTGGGAATATTACTTTAAGGAAAAATCTTCTGCATAGGACTATGAGCCCAGGGGAAAAGAAGAATCCCAACCCACTTGTAGGTGTAATAAATGGGGAAAACTTCATTCAGATAACCAAGACTATGTGATCCTAAGAAACAGTTTTGACTATTTTTTAAAACTAAATTAGTAAAAATGTTGGTGTTAAGTAAATGCAAAAAAAAAAGCCATTAAACAAAAGAATCTCTTGTATTTTGGAAAACGAGCTTTCTTTAAAATGTGCGACAATTTATTTGACTTATGCTTCTTTCATAATTCCACGAATTAAAAGTGTCTTGCCAATTCAATCTAAAATTAGAAAAACACTGTTGTGCCTAATAGAATTCTCTCTCTCTTCCCTAAACACTCTTTAGCCAGAAACAAGAAATAAACACTTCTGGAAAAAAGAATAGAGAAACGGTTGTTTGTTTTTAAAAAGTCAGTCCAGTGTGTGAAACTGGTAAGGAAAAGCGCATCCTCTTAGAGTTGCATAATCTTCAAAGAAGAGTCCCTGGAGAGTCATAACCAGGTATGTTGATTCAACACCCACACTTGCTGGGCAAGACTCTGGCCTTCATCCAGGCTCCTTGGGACAAGATGTCCACAGGAGTCCCGGTGCCTCCAAGGAGATGCCAGGGTAGAAGATTTTCACATAGGTATTTCAGTGTTCAATTCTCTTACACCACATTTGTCTACTCAAGTATTAAACCAAATCCCTTTCCACACTGCAATGTAACCGAACCAGAGGGAAAGAATCTTCCACATCAGGCACAAATGAATATCTCCACTTAGGGGGAAACCGAAGTCTGGGAATGGGAACAGAGTCTCCGTGGCAATTGCCACTGGTAGCCGTGAGCTGTTACCTGGGGCCTCTCGACTGAGAGACCTTGAGACTCTTTCAGCTTCTACTTCCTTATTTCAAAAATACCTAGGCTGGATTTATCAGGCTGGAACTGCCTTAAACTTCTGATTCTTCAGCTTCTTTCTATCCAAATATTCTTATGGTAACACAATACATTAAGGTGAAAGTTATTTTGGCGATTGTTCTCAGTTAATGCCAATTTTTTAGAAGTTTGTAAGGTAGGCTTGTGCACGCATGTGCACACACACACACGTGCGCGCACACACACGTGCGTGCACACACACACAAACACCACTCACAAAGTAAGAAGCTTGAATTATTTCAATCGTTTGTTCACACAGGCCCAAATTACTCAACCTTGCACTTCACGTTGCTGCTATTGACATGTTAATTATGCCAGGTTGTTTTTAGACCTTTCAAACTGTCCTCATCTCTCTTTAACTGGAATAGATTTCTAAACGTGGGTCCTCAAAACAGGATGGTTGAGACAACACCATATGCTCGGGGACACGTAAGAGCTAAATGTACTGATAGGCTGAGCATGTTCTTGAAAGATGGATCTATGACACAAGGACAATAAAAGTGGTTGACTGAAGGAAAGTGTCCTGAAAAATTGAAGATGAACAAATCTTTCATTAAATGGAATCACATTTTATGTGTTGTAGGACAATTCCTTATTTAGGACTACATTTTTAAAAGAACACTGGATTTAGCTCCAAATTTATTTCTGCCACTTATGGGTAACTTTAGGCAAGGTCCTTAAACCCTCTTCCAGAGTTTTAGTTTCCCCACAAATAGTGTAGACAAAACACACACCTCAAATGTTTTGTGAAGATTGAGTAAAAGACTGTATGTAAAAATGCCTGACAAAACACTTAATATACTCAAAAGTTATTTGGATATGAAAATGTTTGTTCTATCATTTGAGAAATCCTTTTGAAATGCAAATAATAATCAGCACTAATTTTGTGTGTGTGTGTGTGTGTGTGTGTGATTTTTAAAACAGGGTCTTATAAAAACATGTGCTCAGGTAAGGAGTATTTGTCATTTTGTAAAAGGCACACCATAAGGAATACCGTCAATGATATTGTAATAGCCATGTATGGGAACAGATGGTAGCTATGCTGTGGTGAACAT
This sequence comes from Zalophus californianus, assembly GCF_009762305.2. NCBI lineage: Eukaryota > Metazoa > Chordata > Mammalia > Carnivora > Otariidae > Zalophus > Zalophus californianus. The sequence continues at coordinate 153,568,289 of NC_045598.1, forward strand.
AGAATAATGTATAAACTTGTCAAATCACTATGTTGCATACTTGAAACTAAGGTAATATTTAACATTGTGTCAACTATACTCAAATTTAAGAAACTATTTGTTCTCTCTTTCTCTCTCTCTCTCTCAAATAAATAAATAAATCTTTAAAAGAAAAAAAAAGGGGGGGATGTGCCTGGATGGCTCAGCCAGTTAAGCATCAGGCTCTTGGTTTCAGCTCAGGTCATGCTCTCATGGGTAGTAGGGATTAAGCCCTGCCTCTGGCTTCTTGTTCAGCAGGTAGTCTGCTTGAAGATTCTCTCCCTCTGCCCCTCCCCCTACTTGCTCTCCCCCGCCACCAAATGAATAAATAAATCTTTAAAAATAAAATTAAGGGGCACCTGGGTGGCTCAGTTGGTTAAGCGACTGCCTTCGGCTCAGGTCATGATCCCGGAGTCCCGGGATCGAGTCCGACATCGGGCTCCCTGCTCAGCAGGGAGCCTGCTTCTCCCTCTGACCCTCCCCCCTCTCATGTACTCTCGCTCTCTCAAATAAATAAATAAATCTTTAAAATAAAAATAAAAATAAAAATAAAATTAAAAAGTATCTGTCAGGCGCCTGGGTGGCTCAGTCGGTTAAGTGTCTGCCTTCAGCTCAGGTCATGATCCGGGATCGAGCCCCGCATCAGGCTCCCTGCTCAGTGGGGAGTCCACTTCTCCCTCTGTTCCTCACCTCGCTCATGCTCTCTCTCTCTCAAATAAATAAATCTTTAAAAATAAATAAATAAAATAATTTTTAAAATAAAAATAAAAAAGTATCTGTCATTCTGTCACATGGAGTACTCACTCCTCTGGGAGATAACACCCCCCACCCCTCTACACACACAGCCAGTTCTTCTGCAAGAAGCAGTCCCTCCCCCTCTCCTCCTCCATGGTCTCTACCTCCACTCCTTTATCCTCCACCGCCCCTCACCAATGCCAACATGGTATCTCATACTTTCTTTACTAGTGATGTGAGGACACTCTTAGTGTCTGCACACTTAGTTGGACAGTTAGGTAGTCAGGGCCAGGGTCCCCAACAAGAAAATATGAAGTCAGGACAGCTAAGATAAAACAGCACTAACATCGCGTTTTGCAGCTTAGATGGGACCTCACTAGCTTTCTGCTTTGCAGCCTTTGCAGAAATGACTTCTGTAAAATGTCCTAAAATAAGGCAATGAACCACAAAGCATTTGTCACCATCACGGGCAAGGGGCAGTTAAGACATAAGCCCTCAGATGTCAGCCAAAAAAAGACGATCAGCACACAGACATTAAACTAATAGGTAGACAGATATGTGACCAAAGCCCTGATTGGCACGACTCAGCACACCCTGACTACTTAAGATAGTTCTGCAAAAGAACTCATAAACCCCCTAAACTTAGAAACTCCAATGGCAACCCGCTGGGGTCCCCTCCCTCTCTGGGAGCTTTATAAGATTGCTCAATAAACTTCGCTTTGTCTACCTCTTCATTCTTTGAAGTGACGTGACCAAGAACTGTGGACACTAAAGGCAGAGAAATACTGCAAGAGTGACAGAAACAGAGGATTAAAGGGTCATTTTACCCCTCCTTCTACTTTAGGATAGCTTTTCAGAAACCATTAAAGGTAAAAGAAAATTCTTCCTGTTTCAGAGACCTACAAAGGAGCAGCAGATTCAACATCTCCTGCAGGAAGCTCTGCAAAGAGTCTTCATTTACTGTTTCAAATGCACTTTTTTTTCCTGCTGTGGCATGAGCCTGTACAAGTTCCAGAGGGCAAGTTTCCTCAAGATAAAGGGAGTGGTAAACCCCAAGCTTCCAGCCTCGTACTGAACGTGCAGAGAAGGATGCAAAAAATTTAAAAAGGCAACTGGGAAATAAGCACTAAAGGACTGCAGTCAGTCCCACAATTGACATTCAGTTTCTTTTTCTCTAACACAAGTATCAGTGTCCTCCCTGTCTCCCCTGGTTATTGGGAGGACCACGTGACTATGTGTGGTAGCAAAACATTATCCAAATAGAATGCAATATTATAAACCATCATGCATGCAATAAATATTAACTGAGATCACTGTTCTAGGCTCCAAGGATACAGCATTAAATTAGCAGACCATGATCTCTGCTCCTTGTGCAGCTTAGTAATTGTAAGACAGTTTGTCAGGGATTAGCACTAGATGGGAAATAAACAGGACCATGTAATTTTAAAAAATCAGAGGGGAGGGGCATCTGGATGGCTCAGTTGGTTAAGGGTCTGACTCTTGATTTCAGCTCAGGTTATGATCTCAGGGTCATGAGATCAAAACCCGAGTGGGGCTCTGTGCTCAGCATGGAGTCTGCTTGAGAGCCTCTCTCTTCCTCTCCCTTTGCCCCTCCCCCCACTCGTGTGCATGCACACCCGCACTCATGTTCTCTCTCTCTCTCATAAATAAATAAATAAATAAATAAATAAATAAATAAATAAAATCTTAAAAAGAAATCAGAGGGGAGATGGGAGTGATTCTAGGTTAGTTAGCCATTCTTTGTGGTCAGAGACTGTTGTGAAGATGTGAGAGTTGGGAAAGAGCCAGCCAAGAGTAGATTTGGGGGTCAAGCATTCCAGGCTGAGAAGAGCATCTGCACAGGTCCTGAAATGGACATGAGCTTGATGTGTCAATGAAATAGGAAGACAGCCAATGTAGCTGGAGCATGGTGAGCAAATGGGAGAGAGACAGAAGATGAAGTCGGAAAATAAATGGTAGCCACGGCATCTAGGTCATAGTAAGGATGGTTTCAGAGACCTGCTAAAATGCACACATTTCTGAGAACCTATCTGATTGCATCAACACATAATAGGAACTTAATAAATATTTAGATTAATTGATTTCCTATGCATAATGCTTTGGATAAATCTGTGATTAAAAACCACCTAAATGACCAGGACTCTGAGGAACTGGGAGATGTACCAGCATAGCTTGTTCAAAGAGGACAGCAATGCAGATTGCATTCCAGAAAGCAGAAAGCAGAGGTGGGCTTCTCATCCATCTTGGAGGAAACCTTTCCTGTCCTAATGTAGATTCTGGATTCCAGCAACCCCTTGCCAAATACTAAGAACTAAACCCTTAGACCATGTCTTCTAGGTCTGAAGGCTCAGAAACCATCCCTGGGGGACTATGGTAGGAGAAAGACTCTGAGCTTAAGATCTCTCCTTTGCTTCTTACTAACTATGCAACCTTGAGTAACTTACCTAATAATAATAGAAGTAAATGTTTATGTAGTGCTTTCAACAGGCCAGGCACTGTTCTAAGGACCTTACTTTATTAACTTATTTAACCTTCAGTTCAGTAAAGATGGGATAATAATAGTGCTTACTTCATAGGCTGGGATGTCAAGTGTAAAATTGATATACAATAAATGTTTCCTTCCCCTTTTCTTTTAAAGACTCAAATGACTGCCTTTAAAAGCACTAGTAGAGATCAAGTACGTTTAAGTGCTTGGCCCATAGTTGGTATCCAAAATATCACAGCTATAATGATAGCAATGTTATCAAGTCTTCCCCAGTGAAGCCAAGTTTATCTGAAGGATCAAAGCCCAGCTGAGTAACTTGTAGAGGCCAGCGATTTGAGGTATCTTACTGCTAACTTATCTTAGAAGCTGATTGAGAAGCCGGCACATAATAGGCACTCAGTAAATATTCTTTCCTCTCTACTGAGGCACAGTTTTACTGTCAAACCAGGAACTACATTAAAAGGTAGCTGTCGTCCTCAGAGAACACTGTTATTAATCAACCCTATCAAGAGTATTATCAGCTGTAGGAAAAATCTAAATCTTTGATTTAGGTGGTGATCTCTAATGTTCAAACTCATGCCTCAGCAGAGAGGCTGACAACTGGGACATGAAGAGGGGGACTGGAGACTCTGTCAGCCATGTCAGGACCGGCTTCAAAATAAGAAGGAGTAGCAGTGCGATAGCCAAGCAGAAGGAAGGGTTGGGGGAGCTTGGCTCAGGCAGATGGGCCCCAAACAGTGAGAATAGACCCTGGTAATGAGAGAAGAAATAGAGTTCACAAGCAAAGATTTCTCAAGTGAGATGCGACTGTGTACAAATCCTGTATCCTCCCTTGGTTAGTACCATACACACAAGGCCCTATGGGTAAGAGTTGAGAGGGACTCCTCCTATGTCTCCCCCACCCCCGCTGGCCATAAGACCTCACCTTGGAAGATCAACCCTTTGGATGTCTATATCTCCACGGACCTTTGTGAAACACTGAGATTTGACTTGAAAGGGGTAACAGATCCATCCATTAGCACCTACCCATAGATGAGTGTGTATTGTCTCAGCAGGTAAGCTGACTCTTGTCTTAGGAAACTGAGAGTAAAGTTCAGAGATAGGACACAGATCAGAAAACTCTTTGTCAGTTCTAAAACAGGCCAAAAAAAAAAAAAAAAAAAAACCCTGAAAAATCAGAACAATGGTTGCCTGGGGGGACTGACCAGGAAAGTGCATGAGGGAACTTTCTGGGGAATGAAAATTCTATACTGTGATGCACTGTAAGTTATATGGGTGGTGTATCCATTTGTCAAACTTGTACAGTTAAGCATTTCAATGTACATGAATTTTGCCTTAAGAAGCTATGAGAAAAATAAGAATGAAGCAGGGAGGGAAAGTCAAAGTAGAGATGATATAGAAATGGCAGCATATGATGGGTACATTAGGGTTTATCGTACTATTCGATTTCCTTTAATATACATTTAGAATTCTCTCTCTCTCTCTCTCTTTTTTTTAAAGATTTTATTTATTTATTTGACAGAGAGAGAGACAGCGAGAGAGGGAACACAAGCAGGGAGAGTGGGAGAGGGAGAAGCAGGCTTCCCGCTGAGCAGGGAGCCCGATGCAGGGGCTCGATCCCAGGACCCTGGGATCGTGACCTGACCCGAAGGCAGACGCTTAACGACTGAGCCACACAGGCATCCCGTATTTAGAATTTTCTATAATAAAAAAACAAAACAAAAGTCTTTGTCAGAAGCAAAGGAAGGCACAACCAGGGGCCAGGAAGGGCCTACATGGGATGAGGGTCCACACAAAGGGCAGCATAGGGAGTGGACTAAGTGCCCAGAGGGGGAGCCCTTTGTCTCTTGCACATTTCACGTCAAATTTAATTCTATGTGTTACTTTTGTGGGAGGGAGGGGTCTTATTAATCTGATCCTTTTCCATTGGCTTTTCTGTGTAAGAGAGAGCTAATACTTTTATGTATTTGTGCAGTCACTGTTTCGATAGTTACAGGCACACTAAAGGGAGGGAAGGATAAGGGAAACCTGGTTTAAATATGTCCTAGGCCAGTCCTGCTCATATCCAGTGAGAGACTTCAGAGGAGAAGGACCCACAAGCCCAAACTCAAATTGCTTAAGAAACTTCCACTGGAAGACTGTTGTATTCCCAGAAATGACTCTCATCAAACAAAAAATTGGGGGGTGGGGATAGGTTAGTGAATAGCCTTCATGTGTAGATGGATCTCCCCACCAGAGATGGGGTTGACAGAGCAAGCCTGCAAACTCATGGAAATTAGCAGTAATGAGACATAAACAGTCAAACCTCAAAATAACATCTTTGGCCTTTAGAATCAACACAGCTCTCCTGTCAGCTTGCACCTGGCCTGTCCGGCTGGGTCCGGGAGCCAGTGGGGTTTTAGGCCCCTTTTAACGGCTGCCAAGAGCACATTACTCATGGCCTTTTATGTTGCCACAAGTGGCCCAGCCGTTGTTGGGGCCTGGTGAAGTCCATTGACATTTTTTTCCCAGGGCCGGGTCTTTGCTCTCTGATTTTTCCAGCAGCTCCAATTTGTTCAAATGTTACCAGCACACTGAGTGAGCCCCCCAGGCTCCTGTGTTGGCTTGCAGCCATGCTTGCTTCCTGGCCACATCCTCCAGTCCCTGGAGAGATAGGGTAAGAGGCTGAAGTCAGAACAGCAAAGGGCTACAACCTCCCTGGACAAACTGTTTCATCTGCCTGGATTCCTACCACAATGTAAATAGTTAGGAGGTGCCAGTAAAATACAGAAAGTCTACCAAGAGCATCCCCGTGAAACTGCAAAAAAGCCTAACTGTAATACTTGTGTTTGAAATACAACCTCGAAATGGGTGTGTCGGTGGCATGGAAGGGTGGGTGTATCAAGTTAAAAGAGTCCCACCTACATCTAATTAGTAAGGTCTCTCCTGGATAAGCGGGGCCTGGCAAGACTGGATTTGGGGTTAAATCCTAATGAGGTCATTAGTATCTGATGATATAAACTCATCATATTTACCACAGTTATTTGTTTACCACTTCTTTTTCCTTCTAGACTTATGTTATTCAAGGGCAGGAGCAGTGTCTTTTATTCACTGCTATATTTTCAGGGTCTGGCCCAGAGAAAATCATCACAAAAATCTTTACTGAATGAAGGAATATGTTGAATACTGAGTCTGCAAGTTGCTGCAACCTACAAGGGCCTGGAGGTGTTTCATTCTGCTCTAGGTTCCACGTTGACAGACATTGTTAGCGGGGTACGCAGAAGTCACTCCCAGCCTCTTTCTCCCTTTCTCTCTCCCACTGTGGAGGTTGGAAAGTCTCCCCTGGGGCTTTGGGTCTAGCCCGTAAGGCGTAAGAGGGACTCTGCTGAGGTACTTCCGGGACAGATTTTGCTTCCTGACTTAAAAAAAAAAAAAAAAGTCACGCAAAAGAAGAGACGTTGCTGGTGTTACCCTTTCTCCCTTCGTTTTGCTCTGAATGTAGACTGTGACAGTCTTCTTGCAACCAGTAATGACCAGCATGGGGAGGAAAATGCAACATCTAAGAAACACAAGAATAACCAGGGCCCTTGGGCTTCACTGAGTCATGGAATCATCCCTGGAACCACCTGCCTCTAACCTTCTTATTATGTGAGATAATATAAACACACTGAGCCACAGGTAGTCTCATGTCATTTTCTATCACCTACACTCAAATACTTGAGAGCTGGTAAGTTCTCTGACCTCCACCTTAGATAGCTACAATAGAGACTGTTTTATTCAACTTGTTATTCCCAAGCACATAGTTCAAAACATTGTACAGACCTCAATAATGAATGAATGAATGAATGAACTAACAAATCAGGAAATGAATAAAAAGTGATTCCAGAATTCATTTATTGAGCTACGATAAACTAAGCATTGCTGGTTGCTGAATGAGGGCTGTTGTTAGAATTTATAATTTAGCTGAGCATTTTAGAACTTTATTATTTATAAGGTTTTGCTTACAAATTATTAGGATTCTTGGATCTTGCTCTCTGATTTATATAAATTATGGTTTATCAAAGTGCATGCTGTTTGCTTATTTTCTTAATGCATACATACTCATTTGTTTTTAAAGCCTGAAGAAAAATAACGGTTCCACTATAATGTTTATTAACGGAACCCTTTCTATAAAATATGGAAACTATTTTTCTTCTTTGAAATTAGCTACAATTGGCTCCACTGAGGATTGACAAACTCTGGCTGTTTGCTAACATCATTTCATTTAGAGCACTAGGGTATGTACTATCCATGGGTTTTCAAAATGTTTGATGTTTGGAGCTTCTAATTAAAAAAAAATGTGGAGCCTTGATCAAATGGATAGGTTTTAAATATATCTATTGCAAATTGTAATGAAGCAAAATTTATACTAGTTGACAACCAATGACCCATGTTAGAAGAAGTTCTAAAATAACAAAAAGAACAGGAAAAAATGCAAATATTATGTTAATAAGTCTGGGGATTCAGTTTGTGGGAATTATAATAAAATTTCTCTTTTCCTTTCATGCTGTTCTCTAGCAAGGCCCAAGGAAAACAAGTGTAATAAATTTTCCATCAACAGGTGACAACATTTGTTGGTTTTTTGAGAGTGGGCCTCGATTGCATTTCAGAACAAATGCACTGATAGCTGGTGAAGATGAATAAGGCAACCACATCCAGAAATAACATCCCCATGCCAACAAAATAAGAACTAGGGCAGAAGAAATCATAAAAAACAACAAACAAGCCTACAGCCCAGCTCTACTTGCCTGAGAAACCCCAGGGACATTTCCTCAAAATGGATCCTCTCTGGGTTGAAACTACCTAGAGTCTCACGGAAACAGGAAGAATGGTCGTGCAGCCTGAGTTTGAAGAACAAGATGGAATACTCTATAGCCATTAAAACTCTTAAGTCTAGAAAAGTAGCCAAGACATGCAAATGGACACATGGAATAAAGGGAAAAAAGCAGAACATAAAACTGTGTGTACACACAGATCACTGCTCTGGAAAAACACATGTGTGTATGTTGACAGTGATGGGAGAGAATTTGGAGGCATGTCAATGGTTTTATGCCAAGCCAGCCAGTTCTTTTTTTTTTTTTTCTTTTCCTTTGGAAGTTGTTTAGATTCACGATATAAGAAAAAAAAGAGAGCCCCAGCACTAAATCTGTCCACGGTTCCCTGGAAGAGTTAGGCCTTCTTCAGGGGCTCGTGGAGGTTTGAGGGCCCAGAGAGCTCCTGTCAGGAAAATAAGGAAGCATGAACACAAGGATGCCATTGTTGCCCCCTGAAAACTTCAAGGAGGGTGCCAAGGAAGAGGCAGGCCTCCCACCTCTTATTTCTTCCAACTGCAGTTTGGACAGCAGGGAGAAACGTGTCTGTTTAATAAGTTTGTGAACAAAGGCTGATTGCTTCCCTTGTCAATAAACAAACATTATCTGCTTCTGTTTCTCTGCTAAATTGAATTTCTGCTTACCCTAACTGGTTATATAAAGACTTTACACAGGAAAAAGAAATGACAAGGTTGTGTAAGCAGGCAGCTCTGGGGAGAGTTGTGAAGTCTGTACAGTTTATTTCTTGGGGATCCTTGCTTCTCTTTTATGCGTACTTTTCCCTCTTTTAAAGACCCAGAACGCTCACAAAGCCACTATTTCCATCGTGTATCAACCTATAAGTGACCAATGGATTATTGCTGTCCAGGATATTTTTAAAATTAAAAAAAAAAAAGGACCATGACAAAGGGTGCAGACAAAGGAATGAATCACTATAGACTGAATTTGGGGCATGAAGATAGGGTTTATATTTGGGAATAAGAACTTTAAAACATACTACATAGGCAACAGTCCTTACAAAAGCCAGAACTGAGGGGCAAAGAGTCTAATTTACTCCCTCAAGGTTGAACAATTGAAAAGAGGGAAAGTCAGGAGTGGAAGTCAGGTCTGCAGAAAGCAGTAGGTACAAAGAGTTCCCAGCTTTCTCTTTCCATAGGTGAGTGGAATCAAGGACAATTTCCATCCCCAACCCCCAAGGATGGGTCCTGCAGCCATAAAATGCATCAGGATTGTTGCTGGTGTGTGATACAGTAAGTAGGATGCCCATTAGAAGGAAGAAGACAGGGGCGCCTGGGTGGCTCAGCTGGTTAAGCATCTGACCCTTGATTTCGGCTCAGGTCATGATCTCGGGGTCATGGGATCCAGCGTGGAGCCTGCTCAGGATTCTCTCTCTCCCTCTGCCCCTCTCCTCCCCTCCCTGCAGGCATTCTGGTTCTCTCTCTCTCTCTCAAAAAAAAAAAAAAAAAGGAGGAAGAGAACAAAATCCTCTGATTTTGATATGGTAGGAAGGGGTAGGGAGGAAACCAGGAGAAAAACTACTCATACTAATTATTCAAAGGTAGATTCCCAGTGGAAGGTTGTCCTGTGATGAGAATAGCGTTGCCAAAGTCCAACCCCTTTTCAGGGTAGCTACGAGAAGGCCAGATTGCCTGAGCAGAGTGGGTGCTCCCCAAATTCATCCCCAGACTCTGACTGCCCCCATCTCTCTATGCATCAGGCTGCCAGAGCTCTCCTGACAACCCCTAAGACAAAGTTGGCATCCAGTTTTGGGCTCAGTAATCCTAATTTTCCTGGTAGCCTTAGGGTTAGTAGTCATTTGGCTTTCAATTATAAGGTACCAGACTGGTAGTATCCCAAGGCATGAAAAGACACTCACTGAAAATTTAAAGAGAGGGGTAGCCTGGGTGGCAAAGCCGGTTAAGTGTCTGACTCTTGGTTTCGGATCAGGTTGTGATCTCAGGGTCATGATCTCAGGGTCGTGAGACTGAGCCTTGCGTCCGGCTTCACACTCAGTGCAGAGTCTGCTTGGGACTCTCTCTTCCCCCTTGCCCCTCCCCCCACCCCCACTCGCTTGCTCTCTAAATAAATCAGTCTTAAAAAAAAAAGAAAGAAAATTTATTTATTTTTTTTAAAGATTTTATTTATTTATTTGAGAGAGAAAGAATGAGAAATAGAGAGCACGAGAGGGAAGAGGGTCAGAGGGAGAGGCAGACTCCCTGCTGAGCAGGGAGCCCGATGCGGGACTCGATCCCGGGACTCCAGGATCATGACCTGAGCCGAAGGCAGTCGCTTAACCAACTGAGCCACCCAGGCGCCCAAGAAAGAAAATTTAAAGAGAGATACACGAACGTTCTGCAAAAAAATCATTAGCTCCTTCCAGGTCATAGAACAGATTGGCAGGAAAACTGGAAAGGAAACTGTTTTCTTACCATATGCTTCACTCACGCGTTTATCTGAGGAACCAGGGTTTTTAGGGAACAGTGATTTAAAAAAAAAAAAAACCTTAGCACTTTATGGTATAGAAGGCAGCTCCATGTCAAAAATCTAAACTCACTCAAACGCCTGTAATTTTAATTTTTTTCAGTCTCTCTTTCCATCTGAAATTTGTATTGTTGTTGGCTCAAACACCACTTTTTGATTGTCCTTGCTGCTTGCTGAGAATGCGATCTCTAAAGCGTTCTGTTTAATCTTTGAATCAGCTCAGGAAGATGGAATTACCATCTCTGGAAAACTGCAGTTTAGTTTCAAGGAACTCACTGCAGCTGCAACAATAAGATGGAAATGTGGCTGGTTTGGAGGAGGCGAGGATAAAGGTATGGGATTAAGACAGCCTTGCTTGCCCCAGTGAGTAGAATGATCACATAAATCACAGGCTAACCTTGGCTCCACTCAGCTCGCATTAAAGTATGTGGTGTCACTGCCTCCCCATAATTAGGATTTGTCATCTTGAGCATCAGGATGGGAGACACAGATGCCAAAGAGGGGCCCCAGAGAGAACAGAGGCTGAGGAGGAAATGAATAATTTTGGTGACAGTGACTACTATTTTGATAGGAACCAGAATGTCTGCAATATTTCAAGAACCTTGTATAAGAGCAAGAGCTGTTGGAAACGTGCCTTCCAACTTCAAAAATGTGCCTGACCATAAGAACGCTGATAAGCATGGGGGGAGAGCAGTTGGAACTCTGCGGGCTGCTTGTGTTTCCTCTCTTGATATTTATGCCGAGATCACATTTGCAGCTGCTTTTATCTGCTCTTTAGAAGTTCTTGTATTTGAGGAATCATTAATTGTAAAATAAATACCTACTCACTGACATAGAAATGTAACTTATGAGCCAGCTACAGAACTGACTATTACATATAGAGAGTATCTGGAACTTTCCATCCTACCCAAGGTGCCATTTATAGAGGAGACTCAAGGTTATCACGCCTCATGTTGTGTCCATATTAGTGCCCTGGGCTAAGGCATTAAAAATAATGCTCGCTTCAAGAAAAAAAAATTTAAAAATTACGTTACCCAGGAATATGGATGGGGACATGGGAAGAAGTTTCTGAACAAGAGCCAGAGCCCTGAAAGAATGACCAGCAGAGAAGAGAGCATACAAATGCAGTTGTAAGAGCAAGGCTTTTGAGAAACAATGCAGAGACTCATCTTGTTAAAATGAGAAAGGTACACGTTGGGATTTGGGGTAACACAAGAGGAAGTTAGGGTAGAGCAGAGGTGACACCATGAGAAAATTGACCCCAGGACATGTAAGGCACAATGTCTTCCTATACAGCAAGCTTAGGTGTGGTCAGTATCAGCTGGTCCAAACCAGTAGGGAGGGTAAGATCCCGAGAGGTTTGCAGCAGCAGCAGTGGGTAGTTGTGTGGGTGTCGCTTAGAACCACAGGGGTCATGGGACGAGAATCCAGACCAGGCTGTATAAGGGCCACGGCCAAGCAAAATGGAGTTGACAGTGTGTCCCAGTTGTCTATAGGGTCAGGCGTTGGAGGCTGGGGCACCAAGCAGCCTTGTAGTATCCCAGCCTTGTAGTATCAAGCTGGAATCCAAACACCCAGACACGCCCCGTCCTGAGAGAGTGAGGAAGATGATGCTTCCATTTTAAGGCTCCATTAAGCCCAGGGCTCAGCCTCTGAATGTAAGATCATGCTGGCAATCCAACTTCATTCCAAATCATAGTAGAGGGCAGGGCTGAAGCTACCTGTCTCTTTCCTGTCCTGCTGAGGATCGTAGCAGGTGTTGGCCCTGTAATGGACATATGTTATTTGTCTGCCCAACAGCCCTTCCTTTGGGAATTCTGTCTCTATGATTAACTATGATTTGGATATTGCCCTCCCAGTGCACAAAGGTGGGAATGTGACTCAAGTCTGGCCAATCAGATTACTTCACTCCCCCTCCCATAGCGATTTATCGAGAGATAGGCATATGCACAAGCCCAGCCAAATCTTCTATTCTTCTCCTACTACCAGCTTTTACTGAGTGCTTACCAAGTGCCAGGAACTGCTCTAAAAGCTTCAGATGCATTATCTTGTTTCATCCTCCTAGCAATTCAATAAGGTAATGCTATTATCTTCCCTTTACAGATAAAGGAACTGAAGCAAAGATAGAGTAATTTGTCTAAGATCAGACAGCTAGGTGGTAGAGATAGACTGTATAACTAGGCAGTTTTGTTCGAAGGCTTAGGCTATGGAGGTACAAGGAAACACACACTCGCTTCCTCTGGGATTGTAAACTATAAGCATTATGTAAACTGGATACGAACCATCATTTCCCCTGGCCTCAGGGTGGGAGTTGTCTGCAGTAAAGGAGAATGAAGCCATATATTGTGAAAAGGAAAGGGAAAGAGAGAGAGAGAGACCTTTATAATATGGCTTGAGTTCCTGGATCCAGGTGTGCCTGAAGCTATTCAACCCATGGACTTGTCAGTTTCGTGGATTAGTAAACTGGCTTAAACTAGTCAGACTTGGGTTTTTGTCCTTTGCAAATAAGAGCCCGGACTAATAGGTGCCTGTCTATGGGATACTTCAGCATGCACAGGGGAGAGAGGGAGTTGGGGAAGGTCAGAGCGGAAGAAATGAGTCAGAATGTTAAGAACAGGTTGGCATCCTAGGACATGCATATAATTGCTGCGGTGGTGCACAGCTCCAGTGGTCCCAACATTACCAGTGTGCCCTGCTCCCTACTCAGTGATGGTCTGGAGACATAACGACTCTCCCTCTGCAGACACAGTCCTCTGGCCCCTGGAGAGAAATCTAAAGATGAAGCAAGGCAGAGCAATCACCTCACTAGGAGAAAACGTTTGATCTGCCTTATCAATGCCTGGGTTTATAGCACACTGCAAATAACCTACAGAATGCTGGTTGCACACACACACACACACACACACACACACACAAAACCTTGGAAGTTGTGAAAAGCAAGATAACTGCAATGCTTGTGCTTTGAAATACACCTTTTAAAAGATTGGGTGAATGCGGGATTGGTTGGCTGGTTGCTTGGTTGGTCCCCCAGGAATAACTAGAAAGGGTTAATATTTGTTCCACCTTTGACTAGTTAAAAGTGGCCTTTGTAGATTCCTGCACTTACAGAGCAGTGCAGTTTGGTGTGGTTTGGCCTTGAGCTAATAACACAAGTGAAGCTCTCAGAACAGCGTCTGGCATGTAGTAAGTACTCGTTAACCAAACACCGTTCTTTTATTCTCTTCTTGGTTTTCCAGCGATTTTTCAGTAACTGGTATTACTTTACTGATGAACAGATTCTGTAGTGGGAATGAGTGGCGAAGGGTTTAATAATTGGATGAACAATTAGAAAGGCATCTCTAATCCATATTCCTGCACATGGACAAGTGGTAGAGCCAGAAAAGATTTTTAATTCAAACATCAAACCTGGAGAGACTGAGATGAAGTGAATACCCAGGGTCACACAGTTCATGAGTAACAGCACTGCAGTTTAAATATCAGGTTGGTACAGTTAAATTGTACCAGGCTTAGTTTGCCTAGACAGTAAGAATAATCAAATCCCTACACTTGTTGAGCGTGTTATAATCCGAGTTTTAAAGTCTGAATTAATTATCACAATATCCCATGTCATCAAATGAACTAGCTTAAAAAGTAGAAAATTCTTGCTCAACAGGAACTTGTAGAACTTTGTAGCTGAAACGGACTTTAGAAATCAAGTAGAGGTGGGGAAGCCCAGATTAAACTGATGCCTTTAACTGTAGGACTGATGTTCAGTCCTACAGTTCAGTTTGGTTGTGCTAACATGATGTTTGTTGTGCTAACAGATGTTCAGTTTGGTTGTGCTAACATGAATTTTGATTCTCCAATAGGAGATCTAGTGTACAACTTCTCTCCAGGTTATGTGACAATGGAATCTTTTTTTCCTCAGCAAAATTAGTAAAATCTTGAGGTGTCCTGAACACCGTCTAGGAAATGGTGGAGTAAATCTCTAGGGTTCCTGCATCAGCTCACATTTTATTCTATAAATCCTAATTCTTGTCCTGCTAGCTGAGGCCCAGAGTGACAGATCCGTCATTTTTCTGCCCAGTGCACCTCAACTCCCCTCACTACTGGGGTTCCTGCTAGGGCCTCCTATGCTGAAGGCATGGGAGAGAGAAGCCAGAAACTGCAGCTGCCGGCCCAGGCCCCCCAGCTCCACTCCCGCCACTGCGGTTCTAAATTCCCCCTGCGTGTAATTATAAAGTATGTGTTCAGTTACTTACTTTCCCTGTTCCATGCAGAGTGTGTAACTGAATAATACAGCTCACAAGTAAGGCCGCCTTTTCTCCTGCAAGGTCTGAATTAAAAAGATTACAACTCTCTATCATTTTAGTTAAAAAGAAACCACTACTTATGTAGTTTTCAAAAAAAAAGTGGAAACAATGATTCTCTGTCCTCTCAGAGATGCAAGCAAAATTGTAGAATTAAGACGTTTACATGGGTTTTGTTTCCGACTGCCCTAAACTGCCTCATTTAGAAAGGTAGAAAATAAAAATGCCGATGTTTCTTGAATTTCCAGAAACCAAGTCTGGCAGCTGGTTCACTGTTGTCTTTTTTTTTTCTTTTGAAGCTAGAAAAATTACAAAGTGGTGTCAATTTGCTCTATTTATCTTGGGAATTAACTTTAAAGCTTAATTGTCGGAGACAGTGACCTCTATGCTCATGAAAATCCCCAGGGAATTACAAAAGCCGACTTCTTTAGTGGAATGTGAATGTCATTCTGGGGTGAATCAGCCCGTGCATCGCCTGAAGGAAAAGGCTCAGCCCAAGAAGGAAGGAGCTGACCCCACAAGTTTTTGTACTTCGTTTCTCAACACCCAGATCTGGTTCCTAACCCACTGCTTCTGTCTGACCCACGTTTCTGCCACTGAGCCAGTTACAGAATTGACTGTAGATGTGTCTTGTCACAGAAAGACTGGGTATCTTGAAATGACCTGAGCCTGGGTCCCCCCATTGACCCCATTCAGCTCCAGAAGGCCTCGGAGGAGATGGTGCAGTAGGTTGACAAAGTTCTGGTTGCTCTTTAAGAAGGTTCCTGAGCAGGATTTTGCCTGGAAACTTCCCCTTACTCTGGCAGCATTTGGAACAAATGTTTGGCTGAAACCATATACTATCAAATTAATAGAACAATTGTAGGATAGAGAACAATAAGTCAGAAAACAAAAATGCAAGCATACAGCTCATAAAGTCTACTTTATGGAAGTAGCACAATGCTGAAAAAGTACACATTGTCCTCAGTGGAATAACCACCCCCATTCCGACCCTGCCCCAGCCCCAGCCTGCTCCATCTTGCACACATTTAACTTAGGGAAAAAGAAGAGGAGGAGGAGAAAATCATTTGAGCAAATAATGCCCCAGCCTCTGCCATGGCCAGTGGTAAGGCCAGATACTCAGCAGATCACATCCCCATTGTAATGAGGTAACAGTGAACAGCCAGAGAGGCACTGGGGTTTGGTAACAGTCTTTTCTAAATACAAAAAAACTCTGTTGACTGGCCCCGCCCTAAATCACTGCCTTGTAAGAGAAGATACTTTGGAATAAAAACAGTAACACGGAAATAGATTATGCTCTAGTACACACAACAATCCCCTTTTCTGGAATCTGTTAACATAAGGTCAGAGCTGGGACCCATGGTTAAGTGCTTTCTTTTCTGTAAAATTTGGAGCTCATTAATTGACTTAGCCTTGACTTAGAGAATGTTGTTCTTTTTGACCAAAGCACAACTTCAGAAGGGATTTGAATGGAACGATGAGATAGGTGGAGACTTGCATTTAGCAAACCAGATGTGCTACATCAATCCCCAGATCACTGGAATCTATCAGATAAAGCAGCCAGATCATCCAATGACTAGATCTCAGAATGGGCCTCCAGGAGAATTCACTCCTATTAGTAATGATTAACAAGGAAGCAGGGAAAGGAAATTTGGGAATCAGCCATAGTGGTCTTCTCAAGTTGGGAGTAAGTGAGAAGTCAGTGAAAGGGAAAGAAGAGAAAATATGGTCAGAAGGAAAAAATTATATGATTTGGCATCTAAGAAAAATAAGGTAGCATGGATAAGTGCTTGCTGGTTTCCAAGGTTTTCCTATTTTAAGTTATTCCAAAGCAACATTTTGGATCAATCATTCTCAAACAGCCAATTTAAGGACCCATGAAGGCTAGTCACCTGGAGCGATCTTTAAATATCTAGTTTCTCAGATCCATCTATAGAGAAAGTCTAGTATATGACCAGGAAAACCGTACAAGACTGGACCTTTAAAACATTTTCATAGAAACAGATAAGCAATAGGAAGTCGTTATTGGTTCCTAAAGGATCAGAGGAAAATGATCAAACAGGTCTTTAAGGACACAATCTGGCAGTAGAGACAGTTAATGGAGCAATTCTTCCCAAATTTAATCTACAGAGAAATCACCTAGGGATCTTGTTAAAATTCTCATTTAGTAGGTCAGGCTGTATTTCTTTTTTTTTTAATAAAGAATTTTTATTTATTTATTGAGAGAGAGAATGGTAGAGAGAGAGCATGAGAGGGAAGAAGGTCAGAGGGAGAAGCAGACTCGCTGCTGAGCAGGGAGCCCGACATGGGACTCGATCCCGGGACTCCAGGATCATAACCTGAGCCGAAGGCAGTCGCTTAACCAACTGAGCCACCCAGGCACCCGTCAGGCTGTATTTCTAACCAGCCCCAGGTGAGGCCAAAGCTGCTGGTCCTCCAACCATCCTTGGAACGGCTGAGTCTGGAGGCTGGCTGAGGCTCTAGTTCTGGTACTCAGAGGCTCTTGATGTGGCATAGCAGGCTGCTGGGATCAAGTCAACATTTTTTTCCTTGGAGGGGAATTGCAGCTCCAACCTAGATGAGACTATGAGGTAAAACAGAAAGAAGCCCCTTCTGAAATCAGGAATTCCAGCTCTGGGCCATGGAAAAGTCAGCTAGCTCAAGAAAATAACTTTCCTCCTGGGCCTCTGGGATCCCATGGGTAAAATGATGTTGTCTCTAAAACAATTTTTCATCCTATGGTCCTAAATCCTCTAGCCCCAGCACATAGATAGAATAGGGTCAAACCAACTTAGGTGGCCTTTCCTAAATCTGCAGGTTATTAGTAACTGTATTGTAAAGAATCAACACGAGTCTCTTACATCCTTTTGGTATGTTTGCTGTAAAACATGCATGTCCTTCCTATACATCAATTGTGTACATACTATTTAGACATGTAATTACACCCTAAAAGGGGGTAAATACATTTGTATGTGGGGGGTTGATAAAAGAAAATGCTATTGTATACAGACCGAAAAACATTATACTTTATTTTTAAAATATTGTAAGGGCTGGTATAAACAAGTCATAGCTTACAGATGTGTGTAAAAGCTGCACGAATTGTGCACATTTACTGTTTGGAGGGGAAAAAAATCTTAGTTTTAAAAATTGTTTGGACTGTATGTTCTTTTCCTTTTTAGCAGGGTGGGAAGCCAAAGGAATAGAATTACAGGGTAGAATATAAAATACCTCCTTTAAGGAAATAAATGTGTAATAGGAACTATCTAGCCAGTTCTCTCAGGCATGGGAATCCCCTGAGGCTCGTGTAAATGTGTATAAGTATGTCCTCGGTGTCACTCCAGATGTTTCTGCAGAGAAAGAATTCTTCTCCCCACACATTGGCACTAATGCTCTGCATGTAACCTCCATCCATGCCCAGACTTGCCCCAAGTCAAGCAGCATCCTGAAGGGGGACCCCAGGTGAGACTGGGGATCCATAGGCCCCTCCCACTCCCCTCCCTCTATACCTGGAAAGTCATGTGTGTTGATAAGTATTCTCCTAGGCTTGGAGGGGAGAATCAAGCCTGGAAGTATTACCACGGGATAAAGTGCAGAAGTAAAGTTTACCAGGCAGAGAGGTCAGGCCAGGACAATTTTAAATGGTAATTAAGTCTCTCCACACTAATCTTTGGAGAGTGTCCTTGGACTGTCGCTGTGGGGGAACCTCTCTGCTGTGTGGGGCGCCGGCTTGTAGTTTTCACTCTGCCCTTCAGGGCAACTGAGCTACACATTTTTGCCATAGCTTCTGGGTGCCCAGACTGTTAAAAGCCAGATCCTGGCTTCTACAGTTGCCCCCCTTCTCAAGCCTGCTTTACATGGTGACAGGGCCAAGAAGGATCCAAGGCTCCCATTTTTCCTCTAGTATGTTCTGTCTCATTTCTCATCCCATGTTCCAAGAGAAAAGATGACGTATTCCCCACTCACATGGCCTCCCTGACACCTCAGGACCTATCCCACAAAGGCAATGCTGCCGTGGGGTCTCAGTGGTATTTGTCACAACCCACAGCAAGGTCATCCCCAGACAAGTCCTGACACCTTCTGTCTCCCAACCTCACCCACTGGCTTTGTTCACACCTCCCTACTCTAAACAGAAAGTCACACACCAGTAGCCACAATTGAGTAAGTAAGTAGTGACAACATGCTGAGTTGTTCCAAAACAGAATCCCGCCACCCTATATAGTGCTTAAAACCAGAAAGGCAGCAAAGGGGATAGTGAACCCTGTCCAGAACCAATGACAGTATTTATGGTACCAACACATAGAAGGTAACATTTATAAAGAGTCAAATACCAGGCCTAGACATCCTGTGGCAGAGACTATTGGGCATCGCCCAATATCTGTTCTCTTCTTCTTTACTAATAGAAGCCTGCATTTTAGTGGGGCATACAGCCACTCAGAGCAAAGACTTCATTTCCCAGCCTCCCTTGCCGCTGAGTTTGGCTATGTGTCTAGGTTCTGGTTTCTGTAGAATCTCCTTAAAGAAGTGGTGCTTGACCTTCATGCCTTCCTCCTTACTCCTGGCTGGAATGCAACGATTTTGGACTATAAGGTGAAAATCATTTATTTAAGTTGATGGAACAACAAAATAGAAGGAATCCAAGTACCTGCTAATCAAGAAGCTAGCCACCATATTGACTCTAGCTTGACTATGTTTACATGAGAGATAAATTAACTTCTCTGTTGGTGGGGCCCCTGGCTGGTTCACTCAGTAGAGCATGAGACTCTTGATTTTGGGGTTGTGAATTTGAGCCCCACCTTGGGTGTAGAGATTACTTTGAAATCTTTTTTTGAAGATTTTATTTATTTATTTATTTATTTGACAGAGAGAGAAAAGCAGACAGAGCAGCAGGCAGAGAGAGAGGGAGAAGCAGACTCCCTGCAAGCAGAGAGCCCAAAGGACCCTGGGATCATGACCTGAGCCAAAGGCAGACGTTTAACAAACTGAGCCACCCAGGTGCCTCAAAAATAAAATCTTTTAAAAAAATTTAACTTCTCTGTTGTTTAACCTATGTTATTTTAGATTTTATGATACAGTTCAATTGTATTCTGATACCATTTCCTTCCCCTAAGATTTCATATGTCAATGACATCCCCAAATTAATTGCATCATTGTTTCACTACAGAGAACATCCACAATAATAGCTTTGAAGCCTAAAAAATCTATTCCTCATAGATCTACCCCATGTATTCTCTAATTGCAATAAAACAGAACAGGGTACAACAAAATGTAGTATACAGGATAGTACAGTATTCCTACTTTTCAGTACACAGTGAAAATTTCTTTTGATAAAATCTTCCTGTCAAGACAGATGACTTTTTCTCTAGAAATACTTGCCGCTGTGACTTAATTTTTGTACTATTTACCACTAGATACTAGGCACTGGGTCAAATTTCTTCCACTTGGTCTCCTTTAATCTCCTAAATTAGCAGATTTAGAAACTGAGGCTCCAACAAGTGGCAGGACTTCCCCAAGATAATTAACTAGGGACCTTGGATCCAGGTTTTCTGATTCATACTGTATACATCATAATTACCTGTTTATTTGTCTGTGTTCCTACTAGACCATAGGTCCTTATTCATTGATATATCCCCAGCACCAACCACAGGACCTACTATACTAAATATCCCCCCAAAATAAAACATGTTAAATGAATTAACAAGTCTAAAATCCCACTCTGCCATTCCTCCCTTGCTCTGCAATGGTTCTACAAGCCAGTGCTCCTAATATATTCCAGGTCACTCCCAGGCCATATGGCCTGTCAAAAGAATGTGGTCAAGGCTGAGACAGAGGGGAGCAGAACTGGTGAACACACCCATATGACACACTCGTGTTCTCCTCCACACTCTCCTGGGCCTGGGCGGGCCCACCACGTAGGGCATTTGGATGTGTGCCTCATGGCCTGGGAGACAACTTGCACTTTGTGTACTTTTCCAGGGAAAGGAAAAGGCAACCGTGGTCTAACACATGTTGGAAATGCTGTTGCCTGGTGTCCTGACATCATAGCATCCACCCAGACTGATTCCTGGAGGCAGGCCCATTTGCCAGGCATGGGCTATGGAGGACATGGGAAAAGGGGTTAGGCACTGTGAAATGGAGTATGTAGCTAAGATAGGCAGTGTGACCAGTCATTGTGACACACAGTGCATGGGGTAAGAATAGAATGGAGACTCTCCACTTCTCACTTCTGTGTGTCTCCAGATCCATCAAAGTTGTCTTAAGTTTTGAGCTTAGAGGCAAAGATAATAGAGCTCATTGCTCCTTAAGAGACCTGGATTCTCTGAAGCCAGCTGGATCTGAGCTGATACCACTTTAAGTTCTCCCAAGGAACAATGAGGATGGGGCCAGCCTAGCTGTCTGCCACTTCCTTTACCCCTCCCTCCAGCAAGGATGCCAGAGTGTTTGGTTTGGTTTGGTTTTTTTCTTTCTGTGGCTACTTAGAATCAGGATGTGAAAACAGGCTTGAGTGAACCAGTGGTCACCAATCATAAGGAATCTACAGCTAAATTATCACCTGATGGAAATACCGTTATTGTAAAATGTTGTCATGATATTAAGGTCTTCCAATTGGAAAACCAAAAGTTAAGGCCGTGCTGGCATTCATTTTCCAATAAATGAGCTGGCTTAAATACTGACTTTCTCTCCTTGACTTGTAAAAATGACCTAAAAATGTAAGAGAGAGTTCAATAAATGTTTTAAAGATTGCTGTTAAGTACAAATACCTTAACAATTTAACAAAAACAGAAGAAGCCAACCTTAACATCCCACCTTCCTTGTCTTTGCCCCACCCCCAAGTCAGGATGAAATTCAGGGTCTCAAACAGGAACACAATTGCCTAGAACCTGGCCCATAGTAGACACTCAAAAATATTTGGTGACAAGGAATTCTATGTGCCTTAAGAGTTGACACCTCACAGACTTTGTAGAGTTTGCTGAGTTGGATTAGATTAAAAAATAGTGTATTAATCCTCTGGGGAATATTCACAGAAACAGCCGCAGGGATATACATTTTCCTTTGTTAAAACTTGTATCTGCATTCAAATATTGGCCTTGGCATTTCCTAAGTAAGTACTGGCTGCTTTGAATGTTACTATGTCAAACCATCTGCGCTGGAAAGCAAAATCTTGTTAAGAAATATGATCACAGGTTGTAAAGAGATTATCATGTTCCTGACCACTATACATTTTATACTTTGAAAATCCCCATAAGAAAAGGACATATTAAAATAGCAAACTTTGTCACATTGGAGCTGAGTACTCTTACACAATTTATGCCTCAGGTCAATATATTCATTTTTGTGTGCATTTTCAGTGGCTTCCCTGCACTGGCTCACTAAAATGAAACCTTTTTTCCCCCCCCTGAATCTAAAATAGACAAGAGGCTTCTAGTTAGACCCGGTTTTTTAGGGACCAGCTACGGCCTTTGAGGCAACGTGCCTTCTACTGTTCTCACTGCCCACAACCAGGAACCTTCCGGGGCGGGGCGGGGGGAGGGGGCGGAGGACGGGGCGGGGGAAGGGGGTAGCAAATGCTCCAGAGGAGGTGGCTCTTTGCCTAGCTAAGAACAGAAGTTCAAGTCAAGGTTCTAGAGAGAAAGTGCAAAGCGAAAGTTTAAGGGAGGTTCATTTGGCATAAGAAAACTACGAAGTGCCAGCTCCCTTCGGATTTTTAGATCCACGGGTATGGGGGGCGGGGGAATAGACGATTCTTATACTCCCAAGTGAAAGGTAATGGGATTGGACTCAGTCTTAAGGTGACAAATCCGCAGGTTGAGGATCACGCCGTCAACGCCCAGGGACACCTGCCCTCCGAAAGCTGGGCAGCCGGGGACCCCAGGACGCAAGATGGCAGCGAGTGAGCGCGCGTGCAGAGTCGGTGAGCAGAACTTGAGTGTCTGTTTCAGCTGTCCTAAGAGCGACCCATACAGCCTCGGGGAAATCCAAAGACACAGAAACTTCCAGCCCAGGTTCAGAGACGATCCTGCCGATTGTGACACTCCCTTATCTCCGCCAGCGTCAGGCACGCTGACCCAGTGCAGGGAGGACAAGGGAGGGTGTGGGCAGTGTGTCAAGGTGTAAGAAGAAGGGTATGCAGTAGGCTCACAGAATCACTAGGCAGTGATGAAAATAAGAAGAGATAACTATCTCGAGAATACTGGGCGAGGGAAAGAGCGGAGAGTCCCAAAAGGTGAGAAACTAAAATGAGGTGCGATGCTCCTGTGTGGTCCCTAATAGGGACACTTCCTGAAATCATATCAATTCCAGTAGATTATAATCCTAACAAAAACTGGCCGTGAAATGGGAAGACACCCGTACTACTTTCTCTCCCTCGCTTTGCCCATGCATCCAGACCCAACTCCTTGAAGGGAGGGCTCGCGCCTAGGTCACGTGACTCGTCAGGTCTCCTAGGACTTGGGAAGTACCTCTAGAAATCAGGTGAATGGGCGCCTGGGTGGCTCAGTTGGTTAAGCAACTGCCTTCGGCTCAGCCCATGATTCTGGAGTCTCGGGATCGAGTCCCGCATCGGGCTCCCTGCTCAGCGAGGGGCCTGCTTCTCCCTCTAACCCTCCCCTCCCCGCTCTCATGTACTCTCTCTCTCTCTCATTCTCATTCTCTCAAAAATAATAAATAAATCTTTAAAAAAAATAGAAATCAGGTGAATGAAAGTCAATGAATGAATGAATCAATGAGCGAATGAATGAATTAGCTGCCCTAGGCCAGTCTCTGGTGGAAAGGGAAATGAAGGCAAGGAGGGAGAGAGGAAGAGGGGGGAAAGATAAATTCCCCACGCCTTCGATTCTCCCCAAATGTCAATTTGATCTAAGTCAGTGGTTCTCAAACTTTGGCATGCATCAGAATTACCTGGTGAGCTTGTCCAATCACATCGCCGGGCCCCACTCCCAGAGTTTCTGACTCAGTAAGGGGGGCCAGAGAATCTGCATTCTAACAAGTTTAAGAATTGCTGCCCTAGACAGTAACTCTGAACCCATCCCAGCATCCAGAGAAACGATCTCTGCAGAGTATTGGAAACTCTAAGGCAATCCAAGATATTTTAAAAACAGACGACAGAGAACCTAGAGCACAGCTGTTCACTGCCGCATAGGAATTGGAAATCAGGATTTTCATTTGAATTTTCTCCATGTTAAAGGGTTGGCAGGTAAAGTTTGTTTGTTT
This sequence comes from Zalophus californianus, assembly GCF_009762305.2. Taxonomy (NCBI): domain Eukaryota; kingdom Metazoa; phylum Chordata; class Mammalia; order Carnivora; family Otariidae; genus Zalophus; species Zalophus californianus. The sequence continues at coordinate 153,592,354 of NC_045598.1, forward strand.
TTTAAGTGAAAGCCTAACAAAAATAGGTTTGCAGATGCTCTCCTAGTCCTTTCTGAGGATCTTTTCGGACGGAGTGAGAGGGCTGGGACAGCCCCACGTTGGGCGGGTGGAGATGCCCCAGAGGAGCACCAACCACAAGGGCCTTCCTCCTGGGAAGCTCCTGGCTCTTGTCCTCCGATGCTTAGGTCCTCTTAGTCACGAACACCCACGGGCTCCGTTAGAAAAGCACCTTGAATTCGAAGCTGTCCTTCAACTCGGGAGCATACGACTTGACCTGGCTTTCTCTTTCGAGGCGAACTGCAGGAGATCCGCTTCTAGGCGACCGGGGGTGGGGTGGGGGGGGTGGCAGGGGGGAGGGGGCTTAAGCCCAGAGCGGAGCGCACCCTGGGAGCCTAAGCCCATGCCCTTGGCTGGAGGCGCCTGCCTCGCGGCCCGCCGAGCTCCACTGGCGCCCAGCACGTGCCAGTGCCAGCACGCGCTGCTGCCGGCTGCCCCCCCCCCCCGCCCCCGCCCCCGCCCCCGTCCGCGACACCTCTCGGGACTCCGCGCAGCCTGAAGGCGCGGAGCGGTTCTCGAACGCCAGGGCCTTGGCAACATCACGCGACTCCGGAGGGGCGGATGGATTGCCCGGCGGCCTGGACTCCGCGCTGGGCATTGCTGCTTCGGCACTCTGGAAAGCCAAACAGAGAAGGGACCCAGGCTTCCAGGAGGGTCTGCCCCTCGGCTTGCCCACCCCTGCTGTGGCCCCGTGGCTAACCTTCCGACCCGGTCTAAGGCCTTCGCAGGCAGCTCCCCCCCTTGCCGGTGACTCGGTGCCACGCAAGCTGGTGGCTGGAAGGGCAGTGCGGCCTCCCGCTGAGTGAGGCTGAGCGAGCGCGCAGGCACCGGGAGAGCGCCAGTGAGCCCAATACGCACCCCTCACCCTCCTGCCCCCAGGGACAAGCCCCGCGAGGCTGCGCCGGCCTCTGGTGCCTGAGGCTGACGGGCCTCGCCCCATTCTGGAGGTGGCTGGGCCCAGGGATTGGATGGCTGGAAGCGGTGAGGGGTCCTCAGGCCCCCCACCGCCCTGCCCCGGGAAGGCTCGCGCGCGATCCGGGCGCCTCGCCACACGCCTCTTCACGCTCTCGGGCTCAAGGAGAACACTGACCGTCCAGGAGACCCGTTCCTGACAAGGCTTCAAATGATGGGGTGGGAGGAAGCATAGGTCGTGGGGAGTGGGTCAGCCTTTCCTAATACGGTCCCCAGAGAAATGTCTCTTGCCTCTCCCACAGGGACAGTGTCCGAGGCCTTGGAATCTCCTGGAATCTGAGCTAATGAGCGCGGGGCCGCCCGCAAATTCCCTGCGCTGGGGTCAGAACTGGGGTCTTTCCCTGCCCTGAGAAAGTGAGAGTTTCCCGGAGCGGCGCGTGAGTCCGAAAACTCATCTTAGAAAATCCGGCCAGGCGAGAAGTCGCTGGGGGGCCATCGCGTGGGGCGCTCATCAAGGCCCCGACGGTGGGGTTAGAGGAGCTTGTTGGCCCTGACGGCAGGCCAAGGCCTTCTCTCCAGCAACCCTGCGGCGCACAGGACTCTATATCCGCAGCAAAGGGGCCCAGGTCGAAGTGAAAGGAATCCAGCCGCCCGCCGGGTAGCTGATGGCTACGCGCTCACACCGCGGAGCCTGCTGCCTGTGACCGCCCCCCTGCGCCTGAGCCGGGTAGTGCTCAGCACTTACCTCCAGGGGGCGCTGCGGCTCTTCCCGCAGACCGCGGAGCTCTGCCCGCGGCCGCGCTTTCCCATCCCAACCCAGTGTAGAGCGCCGACTGGAACATGCTTTTTTTTTTTTTAAAGATAAAATTCTTAGTCTTTTGGTCCCTGTCCCACACCCTCAGTTCTGAGAGCAATGCCCGAGATCCTCCTCTAGGTTTTCGCGGGCCTCCTCACTACTCCGGGCCTGCAGCACACTCGCCCAAAGAATAGCCGGGCTTCCAGCTCCTCCGGGATCTAGGAAAAGCGGCAAACAGTGCGGGAAGTTCAAATGCAAAAGGTCCCCGCCCTTAAGAGTCTGAGGAAGGCTGGGGAAAAGGGAGGCAAGTCCTCAGCGATAATGGCAGCTGAAATCCGTGGAGAAAAAGATGGGGTTACCATAATTCGTGTCTTAAAGGGTAAACATTTTTAAGATAACCGCAGTGCGCGGTCAGAGTGGGAGAGATTCGGAGTCAACTGCAAGAAGCCTGTTGTCTGACACCTGCTCGCTGCTTAACTGGCCGAGCCTCCTGGGTGGGCCAGGGCGGGGGGAGAGGGGACTACTCTGCCGGACCCCTCCTCCTCCAACTCTGTGTTTCCTCTCTCCGGCCTTCACCTGGTCCTCCGGGGGCGTAAACTATCGGCAGTTCGGGCTGGAGCAGCAACTGTTCGCGCGCCTCTCGTCCGTCTGTTAGCCATTTCCCTGGAAGCGTCCTTGGTGTCGAAAACCCAGAACCCAGAGCGAGGACAGCAGATGACCGTGTCCGCGGAAATGTCAGAGTGAACCGGCTGCGCAGCTCCCGGGGGGGCGCGGAGGGAGTGGGACCGGCTGCGCAGAGACTCAGATCCCCGGGAGCAGCTGGGCCGCTGTAGGCTTCAGGACTTCCCTCTCCACACACCAGGACCCCACAACTCGCCATGGGCCGGGTGGCCTATCTTTCCAGCGGAGCGTTGTCTCTGGGGGAGTCCGGCCGGTGAGGCTGCTCCTGGGTGGGCCCCCACAATGCTTGCGCTCAAGCCGCGGGCATGAGCAAGGGGCTCGCCCGGGCTGAGCCGGGGGGAAACTCAAGGGCCCGCCGGGGGTGGGCGCGAAGGTGGCCCGGGGGAGCCCTGCGTGCAGTGCCGCGAGGCTCTCAGCCTCGGGCTTGCTCTCGGCCTGAGGCGCGCACCTGCCCGGTGCGGCGGTGGGGCCTGGAGGCTGCAGAGGCGCTGCCCGCCCCTCGGCTTCCCCGAAGCCCGGAACTCGTCGACTCTTTCCTACCTTTCTAGCGACAGCAGCCCTCGGGCCGACGTAGCCCCGACTCCATTGTGAACTTCGGAAGCTGGGGTGGGTGAGGTAAACACGTTTCTGAAAAAACCTGGGCTCAGGAGGTTTGCGGAAAGAGGGCGCAGCTCGGTGGGTGGTTGGAAATTCTGTCCACCCCGCAGGAAAAGCAGGCGATTCCTCGCACACACATATACAGGGTGGGAAGGTGTGAAGCCAGCCTCTGGGGAGTTGCCTCCACTTTGGAAGAGGAAATACGAAGCGTAGGAACATTCTTCAGGTCACCACCCCGGGAGTGTGTGTCCTGGGGGTCTGAAAGAAGAGAAAGTTCCCTCCAAATTTTCCAAATTGAGACAAGCTGCGGAAGGAATGAGGTGGTTAGAGAGAGGGGACCACAGGCATCCCGGTAGTTGGAGCTCAGGACTGAGCGCTGAAATGAAAGCACCCCTATAGAACCCATTAGGGAAAACGTTTTGTTTTGGTTTTTTTTTCTTAAACCCCTGAACTCTTAGGCATTCTGCTACTTCCACACTGTTTGTCAAATCTTTAAGCAGTTCAATACTGAAGGATATTAAACACTGGGGTCTCCATTCCAAGCTCACATTTTAACCTTCGAGCATTTGAAATTGGAGAGAAAGGGAAAAGGATCTACTCTCCCTGGATTACGTTTTCCCAAAGGAACGAAAAATTCCATCTGGGCATAAGTAAAATAGAAGGAATTGTATCTTAATAAAATAATATCTCGTACCTTCTGCCTGGCTCAACAATCACTGGTTAACCTTTCGACAAGTTTTAGTCTTCTGTTTATATTTATCCACTACCCTGCATGATGAGATTATTTTAGTTGTCCTTTGGGTAGCACATCCAAAACCATCTTTTGACGGAACACTTTTGAATTGTACAGCATTTTGGCTGGAAGATTTGCCCCCCTCAAAGCCCTAACTTGCCAGGGGCTAACGCAGATCCCCTCTGGTGACTCGTCTGGGACGAAAGGGGTTTTGCTCAATGTTGTTCACGCAGATCTCGTCTGGAAAGAGGCTTTTTAAAATGAGTGTGTCATTCCCTTTCTGTCACTCGATCACCCTACTTACAGCGTAGCTGAAGTGCGTTCTCAGACTCACACAGGACCAAACCTTTAGAAGAACCTGAAAAATGTATCTCTACACCAAATTCGATTAAGTTTCTTGGAGACTGAACAATGAATTGTATTTGGGGGGGGTGCTGGGAATGAAGATGTACATGTTTTGAGAAGCTACAATAGTATTTTCCTAAAATTTTTAAATGATTGTTCTTCACCCATTCCAGATGGAGTCTTTATTGTTTGCCAATGGGTTGCAGATGCCCACCCTTTAACCAAGTTGGTTTACTGCTTATAAAATGTACCTTGTTTGATTAAACCTTAAATATTGGAAGAAATTTCTTCTGGACATTCCACGTATGTCTTTGCAGTAATTACGGAATTAGTCAATTGTCATCTCTAAAAACAAACTTCGTTTTGAAAACAGCAAGAAAAAGCAGACTACAGATAGTCATAATTGACAAAAAGTATGTACAAAGCCGTATTTAAAATTGAGGGAAATGTGATATATTTTGGAGAATACAGTCTAGAACTGATTGATTTTACTCTACGAAGAAAATGGTTATATTAAACCTGTTAAGATGTGGAAATTATCTGGCGAGAGCGTGAAGTAAAACTACAAAATGCCCTTTGGGTTTCTATTCAGGGTCCTCAGGAAGCGGAGAACCAGTTGTTCAGTTTCCAACAGTATAAGGAAAAGTGGCACCGAGAAGGAAAGGGGGTAGGCTTTGCTTATGTGTGAGTTTTGAACTGAGTCACCTTCGGCTCATCTCTCTAACAGGGAAACCTCGAGCAAACCTGTGCCTTTAAGACTCAGTTGCTATCCAAACACAAGTAAACAGAGTGGACCATTAGCGGGCGCCGGGCGCGGAGGCGGAGCCACGCTCCGTGGGCCCCGCGCTGCTGCAGGACGCCCGCCCGAAGGGGAGGCGGGGCTGCTACTAAAGCCCGGGACTCCTGGCCGCGAGCAGCCTGGGGAGGGACGCGGGCGGGGACAGAGCTCCGAGCGCTCGCTGCTGGAGGGTGATGGCCCTGCCAGACTGCGGGCTCCGACCGAGAGGCTCGCGGAGGCGCGGGGTTCCGGGCGAGCGCTGAGCGCCGGCTCTAACAACCCCCGGGCTTTACAAACTCCACGTCCACAGACCTGAACGAAGGCGAGGATCCGCTCTCGTTTTTGCTGCTCGTCGTCCTCCAGATCATGTCCGCGGCTCCCGGGATTCCGCTCGGAAAAAGAAGTTTGCCCCGCGTGGACCCAATGACCTTTCCGAGCTCTGCGCCTCACCACCTGGGCCGGGTCTGAGCCGCGCTGCCCGGGCGGACCTTTCTGAGGGAGGTGAGTGTCTGCTCTGGGAAGGAGCTGCAGCCGCCTTAAGGAAGGAAGGGTGTAGGGGGTGCAGGGGACATTCACATTCTCGGTCAGGCGTGCCGCATGTTCAGAAATTGTGAAAAGAAATCAGATGGATGCAGTCTTGGGGCATTGTGTTTCTCATTTTATCGGATCCCCGGCACTCCACTCCCAGCTAACACTGAAGGACACACGCTTTTATGTGGCTGTCTTTAGTTTTGTTTTGCGACATTTAATCTAAGCATTCAGTAAGGCTTCTTATAAAAGCTGATAAACGTACGCTGAGATGAAGCCCCATAATCCCGTGGTGTTTCTGACGGTACGGTAGTATTCCTGGTCCACCCGTCCCGGGGCAGCCGCGGCAGCGCACAGCGCGAACGCGCCGGGACTCACACTGCCTGCTTAGCCCGCGCGTTTCAGAGGGAAGTAATAGTCCAGTCCCAGGTAATTCTCCAACCTTGTGCTGGCCTTTTGATTTCCCTCCCACCCTCCAGTTCTGGAGGTGGGGGGCGGTGGGGGGTGCAGAAGGCAAATTCCCCTGGGGTTTAAACGCTTAGATTCTCGCGTAAGAGCTACAGAGAAACGAGTGGTGGTTGCAGGAAGGAGGGAGAAAAAGGTGTTTGCGGAGGGAGCGCTGGATCCGTCTCCCTACCTGTTAGCAGAGAACAAAAGAGGGTTGGCGTTTCCCGAAGCGAAACGGCGCAGACAGCTACTTTCTCTGCTAAACAAACAGCAGTCCTGAGCAGAACAAGAAAATTACTCACGCAGGGGGAGCGAGGGAGCAGAGAGAAACAGAACCCAGATTATGCGGAAGGCATCTTAATTTAATTAACTCCTTGGGAAGGCAGAGGCGCTGCGAAGGGGCAGGAACTTCGCGGCCGTTTTCCTCTGTTCACCTGATCCAGGCTGACCATCATTATTACTTTTTAAATGATCTCCTTATATCTACTAAGACTTTCGCTCTGATTTATGCAAAATTCCACTGTGGCTTGGGCTGAAGTTCAGCGAGTCTATGGATCCATCCGTCATTTCTCTCACACCAACACACAGGTTTTAGCAGATGACCCCTGACTGTACATTATTTTTAGATAACTCAGTGTAATAACAGCATTACCGAAGAGCAAGACTCTATCAAATTACCGCGTACCTTTTTTTCTCCAATGTTTTGAAAGCTTCTCTGAACTGAAATTAGTTATGTACACTTTTTTTACTTGTTGACAACCAGGGAACTAAATTTTACAGAACTTCTGTACATGCCTGGAAATCCCTGTGAAGAAGACTGATGAAAGAAGACTAGCCTCAGCTCCACCAAAATATTAATGTCTTATCATTGGTTCTTTCCTTGTAAAAATTAAAAGTAACCAATGGTCCGAAAAGAGGTAGTGGAGAAATGACAGCAGAGGATGATGATCGCTGTTATTGCCTGAAACTCCGTGTGGGAATTACATGCTCAACTCTAGACAAAACGAAAGTACTTTAGATCTCTGCCTTGACTTAACATATCTTTTGACATACATTTCCAGCAACTCGGTGGGAGAGTAGAAATCTAAATTCCCTAATTATTTATGGCAAAAGTGTTTGGTGGATATTTAGGGTTGTTCTGTTTGTAAAAGGGTTGAAGTCACCAATGGTTTGCTCTTCCTCTATGAAGAAACTATCTGTCCTGCAAATTAAAATGAAAACTTACTATGAAATACACTTTTGTGCCACTTTGGAGCTGAACTGTAATAGAGTTGCTAATTTTTGTGTTATAATCCATTTGAAGAAAGGGGAAGGAAGATGGCACTCAACTTTGTGCCTGCAAAATTAACATGTAATGTTTAGGGCAGATTTCACTTTTTGCACGTGAAATGGAAATCACAGGTGGTGATATTCCTTTGATTGACAACCTCCCCCCGGCCCCATAACAGTGGTAGGAGTTGTACTTTGCCTCCTGTATTTATTTCTAAGAAATCTAGTCTGGGAATACACCCAAATAATAATTTCAGTTTCCTCTGTAAGGGGGAGACCACTTTTTAACACTAGGGGGAAGATGGTATTTTGAACCTCTGGAAAATCCTCATTACACAAAAAGAAGGAAATAAAACTGTAACTTTTTATTTTTAATGGAAGAGGAAATAAGCAGATAGATTACCAGGGATCTTAGGACCTTTTTTTCTGCCTTTCTAGGAGGGCTTGAGGGTTGCCACTGAACAAAAATGAATCGTGATTTGTGGTGGGAAAGTTTAAGGGAGGTTTACAGTTTCGGTTGAATGGTCTGACTGAGCCCCTCTGACTGTTAACACACCTCTCATTAACTCCCAGTCTGAACTCCCAGACCAAATACCACCAGGCAGAAGCGGTTCATTAATAAATCCCTGTCTCTGAGCATTCCAAACAGGAGAGGAGGGAGAGAAGGTGTGGGCCTCACTGAGGCAACCAAATTCTGCCTTGTCAGAGCGCTGTGTCATTAGCGCGGTCCCCCAAGTCTGCCCTTGGAGCCCCGGGCAACACTTCACAGCGCACTAGAGAAGATTCAGGCGTGTAAAGGGGCGGGCGATGAGGGGAAGACTGGACAAACCTTCCCACCTTCCTGCTACGTTCAAAAGCCAGGCTTAAAGGTTGTTGGCTCTAACCGGCCCGCCTGCCCCTCTCCAGGGAAAGTGCTCAGCTGTGAGTCCCGCAGCTGGGGAGCTGCCCTCAGAGGCAAGGCCCAGGTCGGCGGACCTAGCAGAACCGCTGCTAAAAGGCAGCTGGAAGTGGGAAAAGGTGGGCCCACTCTGAATGCAGGTGAGGTGTCCTGGGGAACCTGGGTCTGAAATCAGACCTCTCTATTGCTCTTTGGGGCGCCGAGAGATGTGAGTGCTTCCACCCTGCTTAGGCCCAGGCCACACACGTCTCCCAGCAGATAAACGAGCTTCTTCCAGGCGGGCAAAGCCGCGCTGTACCCGGCCCGCTCGCTGTGACTCCCCTGCTGCCCCTTTCCTATCTCTCCCCAGGGAGCTCACTCTCCTCCGCTCCTCTCTGCTCTTCTTCTGAGGCCTCCCCCGTGTAGGAAGCGGCTCCCCGATGCCAGGCGGGGAAGCTGCTTCGGCCTCCCGAGAGCTTGGCGCTCAGTCTGGGAGAAGGGGTTCCGGCCTCAGGGAGGTTCTCCGCCCACCCACCCCTATCCCACACCACCGCACCGCACCCCCCCACCGGGAGCCTGAACCATCTGGAAGGGATCTTGGTAGGGGGTGGGAGGGGACGGCCCATGGAAAGGAGGGGGGGGCGATTCCAGGCTGAACCCGGCCCCCGAGGTGTCACTTTTCTTTCCTGCGGCCCGTCACCGCTGATAAATGGGATTGAGGCAGAGGAAGGAAAAAGAAAACCTCCGAGGTCAGCGCGGGGCGAGATTGGCCCCTCCGAGGGCCCGAGGGCCCTGGAGCGCCAAGCGCACCGGGACTGCGCTCCCGCACCCGCGGCGGCGTGGCCCGGGTAAGCGCGGGAAAGGCGACCACGCGACGGGGCAGCCGGCGGGAGGCGCCACGCGAGGAGCAGCCGCACCGCCAAGGCCCTCCTTGTCGTTCCCTGGGGAGCTCCGAGGCGCCTCGGCCACAGAGCCTCGGCCTTAGGCCTGCGGGTGCGGGCGTCTCGGGCCGTCGTGTTTGCCCGAGCTTCGCAGCACAGGGTGGGGTGGATGGGCTGAAGTGGGTGCTGCCTCTGCAGAAGCACAACCCCCCCCCCCCACCAGACACACACACACACACAGCCCACCTTTCTTTCTCCCGGGGCCCGGGTCTTCCGTTCCTCGCGTGCCCGCAATCCGACCTTCCTGGGGGCGCCCACAGAAGGGCCGCCGGGGCGCAGGGTGCCCCGCTCACCAGAAGGCCACTTCCTGTCCCGCCTGACACCCTGGCCCCGGGGCCAAGCTCGGGGCGGACTCGCCGGGCAGGCGCCATGCTGTTCCTTCACCACTCCTTTTGAGGACCCTGGAGTAGAGTGGGGAGGAGGACTTTGAAGGAAGGTGTGGTAACCCTCGCTGGCGCCAAAGGGCAGGCCGAGCGGGCTTAGATAATAGTCACAACTCTCCCTCTCTTTCCCCCGACATTTTTAGGGTTCGCTCTGCGTGCTGTTGTCTCTCTGGCTTTTCACCGGAGCCCCACGCCCACCTGCCTCTGAGTCCTGGAAGAAAGGGGCGGTTCCCTCCGCCCCCCAGCACCCGGGAAAATGGGGAGCAAGGCCCTGCCGGCGCCCATCCCGCTCCACCCATCGCTGCAGCTCACCAATTACTCCTTCCTGCAGGCCGTGAACACCTTCCCCGCCGCGGTGGACCACCTGCAGGGCCTGTACGGTCTCAGCGCCGTGCAGACCATGCATATGAACCACTGGACGCTGGGGTATCCCAACGTGCACGAGATCACCCGCTCCACCATCACCGAGATGGCGGCGGCGCAGGGCCTCGTGGACGCGCGATTCCCCTTCCCGGCTCTGCCCTTTACCACCCACCTCTTCCACCCCAAGCAGGGAGCCATTGCCCACGTCCTCCCAGCCCTGCACAAGGACCGGCCCCGTTTTGACTTTGCCAACTTGGCGGTGGCCGCAACGCAAGAGGATCCCCCTAAGATGGGAGACCTGACCAAGCTGAGCCCGGGGCTGGGTAGCCCCATCTCGGGGCTCAGTAAATTGACTCCGGACAGAAAGCCCTCCCGAGGGAGGTTGCCCTCCAAAACGAAAAAAGAATTTATCTGCAAGTTTTGCGGCAGACACTTTACCAAATCCTACAATTTGCTCATCCACGAGAGGACCCACACGGATGAGAGGCCATACACGTGTGACATCTGCCACAAGGCCTTCCGGAGGCAAGATCATCTGCGGGATCACAGGTGAGGTGGGGAAAAAGGTTGGCCTGGGAAGGGAAGGCGACTTTATCCAGAGTACCGAATCCCTGAGAGACATTCCAAGTGCCACTAAAATCCCCTCTGAACTAGAATATATCCCCAAAGTCCCTCCCTGGCGGCCAGCTACAACTAATCCCCAACATTTACCTTTTTCCTCCGCTGCTGTATCCTATTGCGTCCTTGTTTGGAATGCGGGAGGGCCTTTCCTCATCCCTAGGCAGTTGCAATCTGGTGGGTTGGCCTTGGTCCTGAGATCTGTTTCCCAGTTTCTTCTCGGTCGCAGTTGGGGAGGCGGAGCAGGTAAAGCCGAGGGCCTCCAAAGACCTTCCAATGGTGGGTATTAGTCTGCGCTGCCGTCAGACCATTTCTAGAAATGTTCTCGGGCGACCTTCTCTGGGTTCCCTCCCTTCGCTATCTACCCACCCCCAGGTGTACCCCAGAGCCTGCCAAGGCGACCTTTATTTTATTTTATTTATGGGGGTCTTGAGATCACTGAATTTAGAAACAGCTCCCCACACCCCCTCCACGACCTTAAACTCTGCATTCATACACGGCAACTGAAGAAATACTATAACGTAAGTGTTTTCATCCGGTAAAAACTTCCCAGGAGAGGGGTTGGGGTATCTTCTCTCTGGACTCTACCTGCTGTTCCACGGGGTTAGGACTTCAGTTGGGATCCTCCGCGGCTGTTTAGGGATTAGCTAAAATCAGTTCCCCTGAATTCAACCTTGCCTAACATCCTGATTTGGCCAGTTTAAGTACCAGAGAAAGCCGTAGAGACCAGGAAGGACTCCTTCGGCATGATTTTGAGCTCCAGAATACGCCAGAGAGGGCGATCAAGTGTAGATAAAGCCGGCGTCCCGTGAATGTTTTGAAGAATCTGTTAGTTGAGGTTAACCATAAACAGAATTACACAGGAAAAAAAAAAAAGTAAAATCTAAAAACATAAATAATGGGAATCCCGTTTCTTTTGTCCTTTCACGACTTCCTTTTGAATAACTGTCGAAAGAAACTCCTCACCGTGGTGGTAAAACAATTTCAATGAAACCTTATATTGATTTACAGGTATATCCATTCCAAAGAAAAACCTTTCAAATGTCAGGAGTGTGGGAAAGGATTTTGTCAGTCTAGAACTCTAGCGGTTCACAAAACTTTACACATGCAGGTAAGTTTGTTTTCTTGTTTAAAGACAATGGCTGGTTTGGTTTTATCATTTTTGCTCCTTACAAAGGTGTTCAATGGCAGGCTCTTTCTCTTAAAGGCTCTGTTTAAATTTAGTTTTCTAGGTGGGGAAAACAGCACTCAACTTTTTTATATCCCCCCAAAAATTAATCTTACTTAACACAAAACATTATTATATTTTTCTTAAAGAAAAGACCATTCTCTGTATTCTAAATCCTAATTTTAGAATTATTTTTTCCCCATCTGATCTGCCCTGCATTTAAAGCTTTCGTGTTTGGGAGGAAATAAAGGTAATTTCGATAATGGAGGCATGGTGAAATCCCATATGCTCTCTCTCCCAGGGGCCTCATAATTTGTAGTTTTCTGAACATTGAGGAATAGTTTAATTTTCCAGCAAAGAGGAGCCTTATTGCCCGGGAGAATGTCGTTCCTTAAGAGAGGATTAGAGTTTTTCCTTCCTCCTTTTCCTGCCTGTGACACGGTGATGAAATGTAAAGAGCTGGAAATCACAAAGCCCACCACGGTGGCCACCGGCAGTTATCAGTGTAATGGGGGGGGGGGCGCCCTGTGTGTGCCTGTGCGTGTGTTTTCATGATTGGAGGATTAGGAGCCAGATTTGTTCCTGCAAGTCCCCTCTTTTGTTGTCGTGCGCGTGTTATGTTAACGCTTGTGATACGGATAAGACAGAAACTATTGAGAAGCTTGCGGTGGTGGTGTGAAGGATTAATCCTTTGCTTGCTTCACATCTGAACAGGAATCTCCACACAAATGTCCCACATGTGGAAGAACCTTTAATCAGAGAAGTAATCTGAAAACTCACCTTCTCACCCATACAGACATCAAGCCCTACAGCTGCGAGCAGTGCGGCAAAGTGTTCAGGCGAAACTGTGATCTGCGGCGGCACAGCCTGACTCACACCCCGCGGCAGGACTTCTAGAGAAGCCCAGGATGTGTCCCATGCCGCCGCGGCTCCCCTCCCCAGACACCTCTCCACGCCTCCCACCCAGGGGTCGCACCCCCAACCCCTTACTGACCCCAGCTCTTCCCTTGCTGCAGCTGCACCTGCAGCTCCAGGGAGTTAACTCTTCTTCCCCAGACTGAGAACTGTAGAAAGCCACACAAGTACAACCCTTCACAAAGAGCATATGCTAGTTTCTTGTAGATATTCACAGCTCATTTTAGAGCTTTGTACATAATGTTATGGGTCTTTGTTTTGGTGTTTTGTTTTGTTTGTTTTTGTATCTTGTTGGATGCACCTAGCTATGGAAAATGGAAGCCAAATTTATCTTCAAAGAGTGTATTTTCAAAATAAAACTTCTTCTTGTTTGTTTCAACACTTCTGCAAAAGCGTCTTGCTATTTAACTTCTGTTTTTCCTCTGGGTTCTAGAAGAGTAGGATGCCTCTAAAATATTCAATATTGAGGGTGTTCTTTATCCTTAGGTTTTTAAAATAAGACTTCTCACAATTCTCTTACTGAAGTTCAGCCCTTCCCTTTCTGTATTGTGGCATTTTGGAATTGGACAGTTTGGAATTGGAATTTTTGTTTTTCGAAGATATTAAAATTGATACCCTTAAGGGTTTATCCCCTTTTGTTTATTCTAATTCCTTGTGTATTATTCCTTCAGATAAAGCAATATAATGATCTTTGTTAATAGCATGCAACTCCATGACTGCCCTACCTGAAAGCACAAGGTGAGAAAAGTCCTTGACCTAATGGCAAAGTTTATGATGGACAGCTTCTCTTACCATTAGACTTTGAACACTATCATTTAGCACTATAGACAGAGACTTTATCCTGGTTTCAGGAGAGAAGCCTAATAATCCTCCTATAGAAGAGTGCAGGAAGGTGCAACCTTCAGAAGATGGCAGACGAGAGGAGAAAGGAGAAACTACTTAGCTGTGAAAATATTTCTTTCCTAGGGTGGAGATGCTTTCTTCTAGAAGGTTCAGCTTTCTCTGCAAAGCAAACTGAGTTAGGTCGCTTGCAAAGTCTCTGTCACTGGTTGGCGTTTAGTGCCTGGGAAAATGCCAGAAGTATAGGTACTCTGGAGCTCATGGCAAGTATATAATAATCTTCTGAGGCATTTCAACCTTTCCCAGATGGTTCCTGGGGAATGTGACACCAATATCATGACAGATGACCTGTATAGGATTTAGGTGGAAGGCTTTGGACACAAATAAACTGTAGTACTAGGCAGGGGCTAGAAGGGAAATAACTGGACTTAAGGAGGGAACATCAGAGGAACCCATAGCTCAGTAGCCCAGTAGGTACTCACAGGCTTTAATACTGAACAAAAGGGTAAATTAGGTCCTCTCGGACTTTTTTCATTTTTATATTTGTGTTGGATGACATGTTTCATCTTCAGGGTGATACCAGGCAACTCGTCCTATGTTTGTACTTTAGAATTCTCCAGAATGGTACATAGGGATTTAAGGACTAGATTCCAAATTTTTCGCCAGTGCCTTGTTCAATACAACTTACAAAGAGGTTTTAAAAAGTGTTCCAGATTCAATGCTCACTCTGTTCTCAGGGGAGCTGGCTGGAAGTCACTTTTGCTTCTCATGAGAGATGAATTCTCTCCAACAAAGTGTCCACTCACCAAGCCTGTGTGTCTAATGCTCACACAAATTCATTTCTCAACAGGGGATGGGCCCAGGTCTTCACTGAGGAGAGGGGGAAGGGATGGAGTGTAAGGGTGCATGTGTGTGTGGTATTTAGAAGACTGAAATTCTTGTTTGTTTTCTTGTGTTTGTACAGACTTAACTCAGTGACCTTCCTACCTCTACTCTCTCAAGCTCCTGCCCACCTTGGCACAGAAGATCTGAATACTTTAGGGCAGGGTTACACATTGACTGTCCCTAGAGCTCCCCTAATCCTGCAGGCATTTTCCATGTAGTCAGTCTCGCTTCCCCACCCACCCCAACTGACTACAAGCGGCAGAGTTCCATTGCACGGGGTTCAGTCCAATTATCAAAGAACGACCCTTGCTCACTATCAAGCTCCGGCATATCCTTGAAGTCCCTGTCACAAGGATATTTAGATAGGAATAACCAGAATACGGTTCCTCTACATTTATTTTAGTTGAAAAAATAGGAATCAGAAGAGAATGAGGAAAAAATAAAGTGGAGAAATCAGTTCCTTCTTCCTGGATACACGCTATTTCAAAAGTTAACATGAATTTATTTATACAGTCATTCATTTAACAAATACATATTTTGGGATCTTGACTACTTAGATAATTTAAAAATCTAGGGGCGCCTGGGTGGCTCAGTTGGTTAAGTGTCTGCCTTCAGCTCAGGTCATGAGCCCGGGGTCTTGGGATGGAGCCCCATGTGGGGCTCCCTGCTCAGCGGGCAGTCTGCCTCTCCCTCTCCCTCTGTCCCTCCCCCCAACTTGGGCTCTCTCTCTCAAGTGAATAAAGTCTTTTTAAAAATCTGTAATAGGGCTTAATTTAACAGCTCCCTTCAATCTGCACTCTTAAAGCCAGCATCCATCTAGACTTAGAAAGTGATCTAGCCTCAGAGCACACTCTTCCACACCTCGTGATCTCAGGGAAACTTTTGAACAGTGGGTTCCTTCCTTTCCAAATTCAGAGTTTTGTTTTCTTCTTCTTTAGAATGTTCAAGTATGCAGGAAATGAATCTTATGTGAGAAAAACTTATAAGATATCGTAAGGAAAATGATATCTTGTAGCTTATGAAATTAATCTACTGAGGGTTTTTTTGTGGGTTTTTGTTTTGTTTTGGTTTGATTTGGGTTTTGTTTTTGTTTTTGTTTTTTGTTTTTTGGTTTAGAGGAGAGTCATTATTTGAGTTTTAGATTAGCCTGTGTTTTCCTTACACCCTCTACCATAGTCAGCTCATGAATCAATACTCCTGGCCAGAGACCAGGAATGGGAAATATCACGAGTCATAACCACAGTGCTGAAGAACTTCATGTACAGTGGTTAAGTATTGAGCTGTGACTTTATTCTTATTTTGCAATCCATGCATGAGATTTTAAAAATAATATCTAAAATTTAATTATATTGTAATCAGTTTTTAATGTAAAATTATGAATGTGTGTTAAATTACGAAGGTGCACTTATTGATGCTAATATTGAAATGTAGGTCATCAGAGTATTAGTGTTTTATAATTGCAGTAATTAAAATTGCTATGTGGCACAGGCACATCCTCTTACATAAGGAAGCTTTCCAAAATTTAACTCTAAGACAACTAAATATTTAAAAAGCAAACAAATCTAAAATTTCAAATTATAAATAGACCTAGTTACTACTAGTGATCAAATCAGAAGCATATACTGGGAGTTTCTTCTACTGTTCATTTGTCATATGTTAGCATAGACATTTGAACCTCTTCACTTAAATCATGTTCAGTCAGGTACCCTTGCCCTAGTTTTGATTTTGGAGGGACAGCCTACGCCTGGAAGGCACTTAGGACATAGTTATTGAATACTGTCAACATGATAGACTATGTGCATTTGGATTAAACAGAAGAGAAACTACAGCAAATTTTAATACCAGAAGGGTATTACCATGGCATAATGGGTTACCTTTCCTATTCCCAAAGTAATTTTAATATAATAATAATAAAAGAGAAAAAGTTGATGAAACCATATAACATTGCAAACAGGAATGACTTTTGTATTTTGGAGGATTATTTGTGTTCACTTTTATTAGTGTATTATGTTGAGACTGTGTTTCCCAATTTTTCCTTTGGAAATGTAACTTTCCAGGGATAACCACCTCTGCTGACAGCAATGAGCAATAAAGGGAGTGGATATTCAGAATGATTCAGCTTTGATGACCTGAGATATTTCAGGTTCATTCCTGTTTCTTTATTGCTTGTCCCCCCTCAACACAAATTACATTATCATCTAAGCTGTATAACATTTTCTATATAACTATCCAAGGCAAAAAATGATAGTGAAAAACTATAAGTAAATAGCCTACAATAGGAAATTGTTGGGTAAATTATAATGCTGTATCTGTTATGTATAGCATTATACTAGGTATATACTATACTATTAGGTATAACTTTCTACTGCAGACAGAAAACCTGACTAAAAGGGGCTTACACAATAGGGGATTTATTTTCTGACATTACAAGAAGTCTCAAGGAAGGGTCCCGAGATGCATAATTAATTGGAGTGACAAGATCATCCAGAGCCCAGTTCTTCTTACTTTTTCTTCTTCCATCTTTAGTGTAGCCTGGCTCCCTTCATGGCCACAAGATATGCAACAGCTCCAACCATCAGTTCTGGTGCTTCCTTTTCACATACATTTCATAGGCAGGAAAAGGATGTATCTGTTCCTTGTATCACTTTTTCAAAACTAAGGATCTTGCATAAATCCAACCTATAGGGCGCCTGGGTGGCTCAGTAGGTTAAGCATTTGCCTTCTGCTCAGGTCATGTTCCAGGGTCCCGGAACTGAGCTCCTATCAGGCTCCCCGCTCAGTGGGGGAAGGAGGGTGTCTGCTTCTTCCTCTCCCTCTGCCCCTCTCCCTTGCTCATTCTCTCTCCTCTCAAAATAAATTAAAAAAATATTTTTTTAAAAATCCAACTGTAGACTTGCCCTCATATCTTAATGGTCAAAATTAGGTCAACCTGCTCCTTCCTCAGCCAATCACTGACAGGGACAATAGAATTATCCCATGATTGACTTAGACTAAATAAAACTCATCTTCTAAGCAAAGGAATGGAGTCAGCCTTCCCTGAAGCCCTTGACTGCCTGAAAAAAACCTGAGTTCTCTTAGCAAGGAAGAATGGAGAACCGAGTATTGCAAATATTAAGCGGATGTTTAAAATAAAGTTTCTGGGGGCGCCTGGGTGGCTCAGTCGTTGGGCGTCTGCCTTCCGCTCAGGTCATGGTCCCAGGGTGCTAGGATTGAGCCCCATATTGGGCTCCCTTTTCAGTGGGGAGCCTGTTTCTCCTTCTCCCACTCCCCCTGCTTGTGTTCCCTCTCTCGCTATGCGTCTCTCTGTCAAATAAATAAATAAAATCTTTTAAAAAATGAAGTTTCTGTTAATAATCCTATGTTAGGAGATGCTTATGTTATAACAGAAGGATATTTAGTGGCATATATATTATCCAAACTATATAAACAAAACCTTGAAAAAAAACTAAGCAGAAATACACCAGATTGCTATTAGCAGTTATTCGTGAGTAACAAACCAAGAATATACTTTTCCTCTCCTTTTCCTATTTTCGACTCTCCCACAATGAGTATGTGTTACTTTTACAAAGGAACGGGTAATAAAATAAATAAATAAAAATTAGTTTTAAAATTCAAGATAAATTCTTAGTTTCCCCAGTATTTTTTTCCGTCTTGCTTTATTGCCTCTGACCAGCCTTCGCTTGTTTCTTTTCACACACACCCACATATATCTCTTGCTTCTTTCGAAACCATTTCTTTAATTTAGTTACGTCCTTACTTTCTAGTTCCTTTTCCTTCTTCCTTGATTTCTACTCAACTCCTTTTCCTGTTGTTTCTCTTCTCTTTTGCAGGTTTCTGTACTTTGGTTCTTTGTTTTCTTCCTTGGAAGAGCTTTAATAATTCTGGTTCAGTGTTCCTCCAGGTGTGATCATTAGAATTATCCAGGGTTCTTATTTCTGGGCTCTCCCTAATCCAGTGGGTGACTTGGAATTCCTGGTGATAAAGACTCGGGACTCTGTATTTTAAACAAACACTTCAAGTAGTTCTTATGCAGACTGAGAACTTCTGCATTAGCCTTTGACACCATCATTCCCTTTATCTTATCCATCAGCCATTTACTATGTGCCTACAGTAATAAACATAAAACAAATTTCAACCCACTTTTCTTTACTTATTTACTCACTGTCCTTGAAGTGGTGAAATTTTCTTCTGCCTTGGTTCTTATTACTCTTCCATGGTCTCTCTCTATGTACTTTTCTTTTCTATTGTTGCTGTCTCCAAATTAGATTTTTCTTTTTCGCATTAATAGACATCTTTGGCTTTGATATTTTATTTCTTCGTTCTTCTTTGTTCTCTTAATCCACTCCCTAATTTAAAGAAGCAGGAGAATAAAGAGAATGTAATAATCGATTAAGATGAGAAAATCACCGAGAGGTAAAAATATTCTTTTTTCCATTTGTAGGTTGAAATATTGTCACCAAATGACTTGTTACTTCGGCTTCTGTGCAAAGTACATTAATTTGTTATGAGTAATGCTTCCACTGAGGTGTGTGTATGCTGGTTTTAAGATCAGAGCTAAACAAAATAGTTTTTTAGATTATTTATATTATTATTACACTAAAATTTCAGAGCAGGTGATCATTTTATGATGGAAAGAGCTATGGACATGAAGTCAGAAGATGGATTTAATTTTTTTAAGGTCTGGAATTGTTTATGGGCAAAACATTTAACGTCTTTGAGTATCAGTTTTTCATCTGTAAAATGAGAGTTTGTACTACATAATAAGGTCTTCTCCAGCTTGTAAGATTCATTGTTCTCATTGAGGTAAGCATAAATGCATTGATAGATAAGTATTTCACTTCACAAAAGCTAGAAAATACCAAGAGATCATATCACTTCTCTCCCATAAAATCTGTTACTAACTCAGTAAAAATAATGTAGGTTTACAAATTAATTTCTACTTCAAACTGTCATATCATCTGTTTTTCTAAAACTTCTGAAATTTTAGAGGCTCTTTGGATGACTGTTGATAAAAAGTAAAGTTTTTTAATTGAAAAGGAAATGTATTTCTTTATCATTTTCAGTTGACAAAAACAATCATGCTTATTGTAAAAAATTCAAACAATATAGAAGTGTAGACAGTAGAACTCTCTTATTTCCTCACCCCCACTAATGACCCTCTTAGTTCCATTCCCCAGAGGGGATTTTTGGTTTGTCTTTCTGGACATTTTGCGGTTGATATGCAAAGTTTAAGTGTATATGTAAAAACATACACACATAAATAGGATTATAGTATAATACTATTTTGCAACTTTCTCCCCCCCACACACACCCACACTTAACAATAAAACAATATATATTGGGTCTTTTTTTTCCCATATCAGCATAAACAGATATTCCTCTAAGGTAAAGAAAAAAAGTCTAAAGACTTCTAAGCCTGAGGATTAATTCTTTTTATTAGAATTTAACATAAGAAATAGGAAAATCATTCTGTTACTGAAATTATTTACAAAATGCTATCCTTAACTGACAAACCTTTAGTCTCGTATCTTCATGACAGCAGCTGAGAGAGTGCCTGAGGGTTTTGAAGATTCTTCAAGGTGTGTCATATTATGGTTCACATCACTGCACACTGATATACCTCCCTGGCAAGAACTGAAAGATACAGTTCTTAAATCCCCTGGTGACCCATTATCCATGGATCATTGACAAGATAGAATGTAATAGCTCCTGTCTTTTTACCAAGGTAAACTTCCCAGTGAAACTGTACTGTTCTTGCCCTGTATCCTTTATTTAAACAAAAAAATTAATCTAGGAAAAAGAAACTGCATTAAGTAGATAATCAAATGCTCTTTATTGTATTTTAATATTTATTGAATGAGGAAATATCTATTGAAATATAGTAGCTGTTTAATATAAAGACTGAGACAGAAATTTTTCCCACAACTTAGCTTTCCAAATAGATCATCTGAAATTCAAGGCTAAATAAATTGCACAAGATCCAGCGTTTGGAACATCAAGTTAAACTAATAGATGTTTTGCCTATTTAAGGCATGTAAACAATAGTTCAATTGGTACTGTGGACCAAAATTGAACATTTCCCATTATTTTGCTATGGTCTAAAAAGTCAGTACTTCTCTATCCAAAAAAATTGTTTCACTTGTGAACTGGGCCATCGTCCTAAGCTCTCAGAGACCCATTCACAGACCTCTGCAATGTTTACCATGTGGCACCATGTTTTTGCAACATCACATATTGACAGTGCTGTGTTGTAAATATCCTAATGTGATGACAGGACATGGCCATGTTTTTATGTGGTTCTGATCTAGATCCTGTCTGAAAGTTCCTTATTTTATGTTAATCTTCTTGACTTCTATAAGGGTTCTTCCCTTATAGAAGTTTAGAGTTAGAAAAGCTTAGAAATACAAAGATGATGCTCTTGTCAACTCGATTAACACTTTATTTCCTGCCCAGATCAAAGAAAAAAGGAAAAGAAAAAGAAAACAGGCAATAACTTAACCAAAAAAGCAAGTTGCAGAAAGTTTGAAGGCATGACATGTAGTTATATAAATATAGTAAAAGTATAAATTGTTCTTGGAAATAATAAACATTAAATTCTGGAGTGTGGTTACCTTTGGGGAGAAAGACAAAAGAAATCAAGGAATGGTACACATGGAAGGGAGACTTCAATTGTATTTGTATTTTATTGCTTAAAGAATCTGAAGCAAATATTGAAATAGTTAAGGCTTGACAAAGCTGAGTGATATGTGTAGGGGTTTATTATATTAATCTCTGTACTTTTCTATATGCTTAGAAATTTTCATAATAAGCCTTTTTTTTTCACAAAAGAATTTGGGGGCACCTGGGTGGCTCAGTCGTTAAGTGTCTGCCTTCGGCTCAGGTCATGATCCCAGGGTCCTGGGATCGAGGCCGGCATCAGGCTCTCTGCTCAGCAGAAAGCCTGCTTCTCCCTCTCCCACTCCCCTTGCTTGTGTTCCCTCTCTCTCTGTGTCTCTCTCTGTCAAATAAATAAATAAAATCTTGGGGAAGAAAAGAATCTGATTTTAGAGCTGAAAAGGACTTTAGGAACTATCTAATATTGATATTTAATGAGCAGCTACTCTGCGATGCTAGAAATACAGTGGTATACCAGAGAAACAAGTTCTCTACACCCTTGGAGCTACATTCTACTTGGAAAGAGACTACATTTTTAAAAAATGTGAATACATGAAAACAGATATTGATAAGGACCCCATCTGAAGATGAGACAGTTGAGGTAAAGAAAAGCTAAGTGATTTTCCTGAGTTTCAAGCCAGTTCTAGAGTCTTGCCTTCCCAAATACTTATATTTCCCCCTGATTTCTCCCTAACTTAATGTTATTCTAATTATTGATGGTGTTAGGTACAAACACATTGACAATGTCTCACACTTGTTTTGTAGCCATCTCTAATTAAGATATAAAAGTTACAAGTTTGTCAAATGCTAAAACTTAACTGAATAAGCCTTAAAATTATTTGAATATTTTTGATATGACATTAAATTTACACAATTTCTTATTAGGTAGGTCAGCATTATCTTCATTTCATGGATGAAGAAAGGGATGAATGGGGCAGTAGTCATGGAGTGAACTATATTGCCTAAGGCTCTATAGGAAATAAAAGTGACAGGTTCTGGATCAGAATTCACAAGTCTGACTAATCTAATGCAAAATCTTGAGTAACTTTCTTTCTGATCTTTCCTTTCAGATTACTGTGCCTTACTTCCATACATTCCTGTAAAGCCAACACAACTCTTGAAAATTGTAAGAAAAGAGCCCATAACACTAATATCTTGTCAGACAAATTGAGTATTTTTTCACCTCAAAGTTGCAAATTCATTGATAAAAATGTTTAACATAAGCATTTGTGCCCATCTAAGTGTGCAAACCCTTCTCTCTAGATGGTCTCAAAGAATGTCCAGGGAAATAATTACCCAGACTGTAAGTATTCTAGTCAGAGCTTTGAAGACAAATTTCAGGTGAGCTTTTATCTACTGTTGGCAAACAAAGGGCGTCAAAGAACAGAATGATTATGGTGACTTAACCTACCTAGATGGTGTTATGATATCCATTCTACTTATAAAATCCTAGCATTTACATTTCTTTCTTTCTTTCTTTTTTTGTAATATGCCACAATTTTTATTGCAACGTGGCCATTATTGTGAGGGTGGGGAGTTTGATCTCAAAAACAATGTTCCATTTAAGGCTCTTTTATACAGAAATTGCCATCATGACTGATACTCAAAATATTTTTAGTGTTGCAAAATTTACATGGTAAATGTAAACTCCTACACTAATTCAGTAGTGTACACTCAATGGAAAACAAAAAGGCATTAGTAACAGCTATTTCTTTTAAGATATGCAGGTAACAGGAATGAACACTGAGGTACTAGGTTAAGTTTTAATATTATGATAGGCAAAAATGATTGTTTCAGCTTCTTTATTCATTTTTTTAAAGCTGTCATTTGAAGAAATGAAGTCCTTATGGGAAAATTATTCTGAGCAGAACTTAAATATTCAACATCAGAAGGTAGGATGGTCTAATGCTATTCCTACCCAGGAATCTATCATCAGACTTTACCCCTGTGCACTTCATGCTTCCCTACAAAGCTGATTATAGGTTTATGTTGTAAGCTTGATATTGACTGGTACAGGAACATTCCAGAATTACTTATTATCTTCATTTTCCAATGAATTCTTTCTTCCCTTGGCTGATGTGTGAAGTTAGGCTTCTAAGGACTTCTTCAGTGTCCTTATTAAGAACATCTGTAAAGAGCATCAGAATGAAGTGTTGAATTTCACCCATTTGGATTTCATTAAAGTGTCTATAGTTGTCAAGCATTTAGAAAGTCAAGACACTAAGAGTTTGGGGTTTGACCCAAAGGAAATTGGTCCTCATTTTAAGGCTAAACAGGAGGGATAACTGAGCCAAAGCTTTTGGGGAGTTTTTTTTTTTATATCATTCCTTTCAGATACATGCCCCTAAAGAATGAACACTTAAACAGTCATACTTTATAATGGTAAGTTTTCTATCTTGCCAAAGCAAAGTGTGGGTTTATTGCAGAGGTTCTTAACCCAGGGTTCATGGACTTCTAGTGGGCCCATAGGCAGACCTCAGAGAGTCCATAAACTTTGTGAAATTGTAAGCAAAACTTCATGTGCATATATACATTGTTGGGTTTTTTTGTTTTTGTTTTTGTTTTTCTAGAAAGAGGAAGCTGTAGCTTTCATCAGATTTTCAGGGACATTTGTGATTCAAAAAAGGTTAAGAGATGTCGGTTTATTTTTGTATGTATTTAGATATCTTAAAAATTTCAAAGTATCTGAACAAGCAGAATTTTTAATTTCTCTTTTTACCAAGATTTCATAGTGTACATAAATGTACATAACTTATAAATGCTAATAAGATAAACCAATTTTTAAATATTAACAAATGAACAGAATTTTGGTAATTTGTGAAATCTCAGTTATGACTAAATTGCCCATATACACACTCTGATCCAATCAGGTTTAACAAAAGTAATTGGAAAAAATAATATAAAAAGAGTAATTTGGTTGAAAAGTGAAAATACGTAGTACTGGCAGTACAGAGTGGTAAAAAACAAAGGAGCTTGAAAATTTTCCACTACATTTAGTAGTAGTAGTAGTAATAGTTGTTTGGTTAATTGAGTATGCTCTAATTATAGTAAAGTGGCATGAATTAATTTACATTGTGACTTAAATCCACTTTGAGTAAAAACAACAACTTCATTTTGTAAAGAACACTAAGTGAAATAAATTCTGATGTGAAAAATCCACTGGGGATTTTTAAGTTTTCTAACATTTAAAATGAATAGCAAATAATAGGATCATCAGTACACTAATTCTAGATACATTTATGCTTGGAACAGTTGGTAAAATTTAAGAGATCATATTTTAGGTTCAAATAAAATACCATATTTCTTCTCTGCATGTGATTTTTTAAAAGCATTACTTTGACTGGATCCTATAATTATATTTGTCTTAAAAATAGATTATTTAGTATATGTTGAATGAGCAACCTTTTTTCAATGTGGTTTTTCTGGTGAATCATTCACTTCAGATTGGAATCAACACACAGAATGCAGAAATATAGCATGAATCTTTGATTAATAGGGTATCTGCCATTTCTTTGTTTTGTATCACAAGAATATATACAAGTTCTTTTTCCCCTTGAGTTAAACTTTGGACACCAGTCTATTTTGATTTATCTTTGCTTCTTATGCAGTAAGCCTTCTTTGACCACCTTCTTAAATTACCTATCCTCTTAGACAATTCTTTAGCTTATTACATGTGAACCTGGCTTGTTTCCAAATTAACTTGGCTAGGCTCTTAATCTTTCCCATCCTCTCTCAAAAGCCCTGGTCAGCCTGGTTGATATTCACCAAACCAAACTCTTTTTTTTTTAGATTTTTTTTTTTTTTATTTGACAGAGAGATAGACAGCCAGAGAGGGAACACAAGCAGGGGGAGTGGGAGAGGGAGAAGCAGGCTTCCCGCAGAGCAGGGAGCCCGATGCCGGCTCGATCCCAGGACCCTGGGATCATGACCTGAGCTGAAGGCAGATGGTTAATGACTGAGCCACCCAGGCGCCGCCACCAAACCAAACTTATAGGCTTCATACTCTCTTGTCTCCCCTGTACTCCCCTGATATGTAAATATATATATATATAATATATATATATCCCCTGATATATATTATAATGTGTTATATTACATATATATGTAATATATGTATTATATCATCAGTGTTTTTTTTTTATTATTATTTTTCGGATGCCTTTATTCTCTCCTTAAACTTTGTCTTTCTAACTTTGCCTCAAAATGTTTTCTCTTTTTCAATTTATCTCACAAACATAAATTTAAATATAGTGAAATATGGACTCCTGAAGAGCTGCTTGTTGGTTTTAAAGTTAAGATTTTTGGGGTCCTTAGCTGGCTCAGTCGTTGGAGCATGCAACTCTTGATCTTGGGGTTGTTAAGTTTGAGCCCCAGGTTGGGTGTAGAGATGACTTAAAAAATAAAATTTTAAGGGGCATCTGGGTGGCTCAGTCAGTTAAGCTCAGTTAGTTAACTCTTGATTTCAGCTTGGGTTGTAATCTCAGGGTCATGAGATCCAGCCCAGCCCTGCCTCCCGTCCCACGTGAGGCTCTGCGCTAGGCTTGGAGCCTGCTTAAGATTCTCTCTCTCCTCCTCCTCCTGCCCCTCCCCAGTCTCTCTCTCTCTCTCTCTCTCAAATAGAAATAAAATAAAATAGGGGTGCCTGGGTGGCTCAGTTCGTTAAGCAACTGCCTTCGGCTCAGGTCATGATCCCAGGGTTCTGGGATCGAGCCCCATATTGGGCTTCTTGCTTGGCGGGGAGCCTGCTTCTCCCTCTCCCTCTGCCACTCTGCCTACTTATGCTCTCTCTCTGTCAAATAAATAAAAATTCTTTTAAAAAATAAATTTAAAAAAATCTTTAAAAATAAGTTAAGACTTCTTTAGCATCAAGTTTATCTCTTACTGTTTATATAAGGTTAAGAATCAGTAAAGGTTATAGTGTATGAATTATATCTCAATTAAGCTATTATTTAAAAAAACAGAAAACAATGAGGTGGAGAAAAAAATTAATAAAGTAAAGGAATTTACTTAAAAGTGATATGAAAGATATAAATTGCCATATGGACCCTAGATATTTATCATTATTATAATTACTATTACATAATTATTTAGCTTTACAAACTCTCTGAAACCTTCCTATAACCTGATAATTTAAACTCCTTAGCTAGCTCACTGCCCTAGAACTCTTTACCCAAATAAAAATTATGTGAAAGCTTCTAGCACAGTGGCTGGCATAAAATAGGTGTCCAATAAATGTTGAAAAACAAAAAGAGTTAAAGTACAATTGATAAAGTCATATATATTAGTATAGGGTTCAAAAACTTGAAGAATTTAACCTATGCCTAAAATAGGAATGAATTTAAAGTCATAAAAAATCTTATTTAATTATATATGCCGTGACAAAAGTAACAGGGCTGGAGAGCATCCGATTAAAATTCATTTTTTAGGCCTGTCTTAGAAGACTGTTATTAAAAGACTTAATAAGGCTGAAAATTAGTTTTGTGGAGTAATACGATAATTCCCAATCACCTTTCTTCTCATGATGGGGATTCTCACAGCTCTGGTGACCAAAAAATATTTATTCCAACATGTTTCCTCCTTTTGGAAACAGAGCAACTTTTAAATTTTCTGTTTTTCTGTTAAAATATCCAACAGTGAATATGTATGAATTCAAGATGTTTTAGCTGCTCAGGAGGTATGATGTTTTTTCTACATTTCAATCCCACCTCCCTCTCAGGTTCTCAGAACCAATGAAGAAGGAAACATTACTTATCAAAGAAGGTAAGAATCAGAGTTGATGGGACACTGGTGTGCTAGGCAAGACAGCTAGCCTATTTTCAAAGTTGTGGTCTTCATTATGCTTTAAGAATAGTAGTGTCTTTGGATTGGAAAGAACTTCGGTGTCTTTATCCATCTTTCATATAGTATTAACTGGAGGAGCACTCACTATTTTGTAAAGCCACATGTTTCATTGTTAGATAACTCTGAATGTTAGAATCTAAGTCCTATGCTCAACCAAAAACTCACCTAACTGCACCTTCCAGTGATGGATCCTCTAGGTCTGCCCTCTACTTTCTCTAAGTTGCAAACTTGGAAGAGGGGGAGGAGTGTTCTTATATAAACAGATGAGATGTTTGAGTTGAGCTTCGTAAAATGTTTGGAATTGTTAGGGAATGGTGCACACCATCAGGTCCTCAGAAAAATACACGGCTTATTACTTCTTTTTTTTTTAAGGTTTTATTTATTTATTTGAGAGAGTGAGAGAGAGCGCGAGAGTGGGGGGAGGGGCAGAGGGAGAGGGACAAGCAGACTCCCCACTGAGCAGGGAGCTCCACAAGGGGCTTGACTCCAGGACCCCAAGATCATGATCTGAGCCAAAGGCATACGCTTAACCGACTGAGCCACCCAGACACCCCGCTTATTATTTCTTTATGCAGATTCCACACTAGGACGTTTTCATCTCTTTCATCCAAATATGCCAGTGAATTTAGCAAATTTTCAGTCTTTCTGGGAGATCTGCCAACAATTATCAATGAATCAATGTTAGCACACCTTATGGGAGGAGAGAGAAGGAATTAGAAACTTCATAGTTTTATTTCCTCCTCTGGTGGTATGGTAGGAAGGAGGATTAACTGGTTAGAGCTGAAGCCTTATTGGGTATAAATCCCTGGCCCAGATTAACTGAATGATCCCAGCACTGAGCACACAGGTTGTCAGGAGTACTTGTATCACTCTGATTTGCCTAATAACTAATCTGTTTGAAACCTCCTCCATATTTAGTGAGGAGGTTTCATTGTCCTCCTCTTGCAAGTTTTAACATGCTATATATACCTATGTTGATTCAAAAGAGCTGAATTGCATGTTAGTATTTGAAGGTGCCAAAGGCCACAGCTTCTTCATTAAAAAAAGGAGGAGAGATTATTACAGATCAGGCAGTAGGACTCTCAGTCTACACCTGGCTGGCCCAGGTTTGGCTCTTCCTCATCTATTTATTCATCTGAATAAAAACTTCAAAAAAGGTAAGAAAAAAAATGAGTCACCCTGGTACTGAGCCTGAGATAATGTATATCAGCTTTGATCACATGCTCTGAGGTTTGGGAAAATGAATTACTATAAACCGGGTGTCATCCTCAGCTCTTCCCCGGAAACACTTTTCTTAAATGTTGCTTTTGATCATATTTTTAAGATGTAATTAAGGATTCCTTTCCCTAGTCATGTTTTCTTTCTTGAGCTAAAACCTTATGGAAACAATCCAATAGAATTATATAGCTATGGTTCCACTCACAGGAGCTCTTGGTAATGATTAAGGTTGCCTGGACAAAAGAATATGGAATAGGTGTTTGCCTAGTGGGTGTGTCAATGGTGGGGGTGAGGGGAGTCCTTTTTATCTTTCTACAACATGAGGTCCTATGAAGAACCCTAAGGCATATCTGCGACAAAGAAATTACTCTGATTGAATTTATCTTTTTTTCCCAGTACTTCTCACTTATTTGATAGCCATTCAACAAATATTTGAGTATCTTCATGTGTTAGGTATTAATCTGTATAAGGGACAAATAAGGAAAAAGAAAAACATTAATAAAGAAATAAATATGTTATGATCCAGATATGTGTTGCCTTCCATGGCAGTATGTCGTCGGTAGAAGGTTCCCTTGCTAGTGAGGGGCACAAGGAGGACTCACCGGTGGAGGTGAGTGTGATTTCAATGATGACAGTGTGTTCAAATGACTTTCTCCCGTGGAAGTATGCTATCCCAGGAATGGTCGGGTGGTATTGGCAAATTGTAGTTTTCTTCAAAGCATAATCCGTGACAAAAAAAAAGTCTCTTTAGACCCTCTGAGGCCAAAAGGATTTTGTAGTCAAATGCATCTGAAACTTCACAAAGCACCTTAACAGTTAATGTCTCTAACAACCCCAGTAGTAAAGAGACCTGATTAACAAAGTATCACCCAGCATTTCCCATATGGCCCTGACCACAACTCTCTTTTTAATTGTTGTCGGGGGGAGATGCTGTCTCCTGACAGATGCCATTAAAATTCTTAACCTAAAGAGGATAAATTTCCCATGAAAAATGGATGCTGTGGGTCAATGAAATACATTTCAGCTTTTCTAAGTTTCACAGGTCACTATTACCATAAAAATGGTTATTGGCTATGGCTTTTAGAATGGGCAAATAGGGCCACAACTTGGAGTCTCTTGCTTACTGAAGCTCTGTGCCTAGCCCTCAAAAAATCTGCATAGGATCCTCACCTTAGAGGTAAACCAACGAGCCCTAAGGCAGAATATGTCTCTACATTCCTTGAAACAAGTGTGAAGAAACAAATAAAAGAACTGCCATTATGAATTGTACTAAAGCCATGATCAAAAGTCTCTATACTTTGAAATACCTCATCATATTACAGGATTAAAAACACATGAGTGAACACTAACCAATAATGTATTCATTTCTATATCTACTTACATATTTTAATTTTGAAAACATAAGTTTGTGGTTCTTTTCTCCATGATATTGACAAAATCTTTCTCTTGCTTTCAGTCTGGTAGGTCCCTTTTGCTATATGTCTTTTTGTTGTATTTGGACTATAGTAAGGTTTTGGCTTTATCTAAACTCACTTTTCAGAGTGACTTTTGAGTAGAAGATGGCCTAAGGGTCATGAAAGATTAAGTTCATATAAAAAGTCTCACCTTTTCTAAGAATTATGAAAAACATGTAACTCTTATATGAATGTTGGGCTTATTTTATTGTGTTCTAGTAAGGCTCCACTGTTGAGGCCATAGTGTCAGGCCATGCTCCTAGAGACAGGCATGTCCACTCTAAAGAAAGTGGCATCCCCCATATCAATCATCTGGAAGGGGGCAGTTCCTCAGACAGGTAACAGGGTCTTTTGGAAGGTGGGTCTTGGACTTCAGTGAGAACTCTTGACTCCCTGTGGGATCACAGTCTTTTTGGGCTTTGAAGTATATTGATTGTTTGACAATGCTCCCGGGTGGTTTGGGAGAGATGGCTTCCTCAAGGGGTTAGGCAGGAATGTGCTACCTCTGTTGGAGATTCTAAAATGAAGTGATTTACTTTCAGTTTATCTAGCTTTCTGTTGCTTTCTGTGTTCATTCCTATCTGCCTATGCCCAAATCTTTAGTAAGGGTTTATCATAATACATTAGCCTGGGTCAGGTCTCAGTTGTGCACTAAGGACCTTAGGTGAGAATTTGGAGTCCATGTTTAAGCCAAAGAACTAAAGAAGAGACAGTAGCCACTCAAGTTAACATAGTGATATGTGGTTATAGTTATTTATAAGGATAGTAACTATCAGCTATCAAGCACCCACTTTGTGCCAGGCATTTTACATACGCTATCTCATCCAATCTTCACCATAATCCTCAGAAGGAGGTTCTAGTTTAGTTCTATTTTGTGGCAGAGGAAATCAAGTGTCTGAGAGATTATGTATTTGCACATATCCCATAGCTATTGACAGGTGTGATTTCAATATAGGTTTCATCTGACTCCAGAGGCTAAACATACTCTAGTCTAATTACTTCTCAACACTTGAGTTTTTCTATTTGAATACATCTACCTTCTAGAGTTGTAAGGATTCAATGCAATGATGTATATAGAGATCCCAGGCCATTGATTAGAAGATAATAGGTGCATCCCCAAAATGAGGCTTACTATTATGTTTTCCTTCTGCCTTTCTGGCCATACCTTCTTAGTATCCTTCAAGGTTTTCTCTTCCTCTGATGGCCTGCTAAATTGGTGTTTCCTAAATGTGTTTTTTAAGTAAGCACTTCTCTTGAGTAACCTCACCAAACCCAGGGCTTCCGCTAGTATTTTTATGCTGGTGACTTCTAAATCTTTACCCTCAGCCCACATCAACATGTAACTCCAGACCCAGATATCCATTCATCTGACATTCTGCCTGGACATCTCAAAGATACAACAAAATCAACATGCCCCAAACTGATCACATCATCTTTCTGTTTCAATCTTGGCTTCTCTTTCAGTAGGTGGCATCATCAAATCTCTTCGATACCTAAGCTAGAAGCCTGGGAATCTTTCTCTATTCCTCATTTCTCACTCATCCCTCACACTCAGTTAGTCATCAGGTTCTCTCAAGTCCCCTTTCATTATCTATCACTCCCTCCCTCTCCCTCTATTTCATTATATAGCTACTATCACTGTCTAAATTCAGACTCTCATCACTTCTATCAAGGATTACTGCAATAGTCTCCTAACTGGTTTCCCTACAATCTACCCAACCCTCCTCTGTGTCCTCAACATTCCTGTCAAAATGATCTTTCTAAAATGCAAATTTTATCATTTATTTCCCATTTAAAATCTTTTAAGAGCCTCCTAGCTTTCAGGATGAAGTGCAAATTCAGCCCACAACGTTCTTCAAGAACTTCTTGCCTGCTTCTTTAGCTCTATTTCCCAATATTCTTTTATTTTTCACTTTTACCATTTGATTTGTTTTAGAAGACCACTTGAACTTCTCTAAAGAAAGCTATTTCTAACCTTGGGGCTTCAGGCATGTGGTCTGAATGCCTACGGATTGCCTCCACCCCACCGTGCCCTCGCCCAACTGCCCCTTTCTTTAAACGCCTTCCTTAAAATTCAGCTTAAGGGGCACTCCTTTGCAGAGCTTTCCCTTGATCTTGACTCTAGTGTTTATCTTAATGCTCCCCTGATACCCATGTATTAATAGGTAACAGCACTTTTCATACTACCCATTTCCCTCACTAGCCTGTAAACTGGACCCCAAAGTTTGTTCAATACAGCATCCCCAGCACCCAACCCCTGGTGCCTAGCTCATAACAGATACAGACTATTAACCAAAGAGTAAATTCATGAAGAGATTTTTTTAACCCTTGGATATGCTGTGTGTGTGTGTGTGTGTGTGTAAGCCTAAGAAGCCAAAGGCAGGGCTTTGAGTTAAGGTAGCATGTTATTGGAGACGCCTTAAACCACATTTCTTTCTTCTGCACCCAGTCCTTTCTTCTCCATTTTACTTTTGGCCAGGTTTCACCACTCACTTTAAGAAGAGTAAGACACAAGAGCTTTTAGACACACCTGATGAAACAAGCAATTAAGATGTAGAGTAGTCCATTTAGCAGCCTAGGGAGATGACAGTGTGACTGGGACCTATGAAGCCAAGGCACACCCCGCCCTCTACAAACTTGAGCTTCAGTGTTCCTTTGTAATCCTGAACCACAGGCTGAGCTCCAAAAGTATCTGTTTAGTTTTCTTTTCATTGGGGAAATTGGGAACTTTTTTAAAAAAATTACATCAATTAATCACTTTCTTTCTCTTTCTCCATTTTTTCCAGACTTCTCTGAATGTTTTCTCCTTTTAAATTTGTTTCCCAACTTTCCTTCCCTGAATGTAATAGCGATAAAAAGGATTAAAAAGAAGAAAAGCAAAACCAACTAATTCAAAAGCTAATCAGATTTTTTAAAAAGCCTCTTTGTGGGGGAGATTCTCTAGGTTGAAAAAAACCCACACGTGTCACATTGCTTACTCAACAACTCTGCTTAGGAAACAATGACACGAAGGGAAAGAGGGAGTTAGTGACTTGCCCAAAGCCACTTACCCAGTTGTACTGTGTCCCTAAGTCCCCCCTGTTCCAGTCTTGGCGATCTCTTCTTCCTGGAAGACTCTCTCCACTCGTGCCCACGGCTAATACATTTCTGTTTATGCCATCTCCGGTAATCGGTAAGAATATATTTATTATATACAATGTATGTTGTACATACTTTTTAAACAAATAAGGTCAACACACTAACAGAGCCGAAAGAAGCCACGTGGGCGACGTTCAGGGCTCTCTGTAATTTGCCGCTGGGAGAGTAAGAAAGATTGCCAAGGGACGCCAGGCGCTCGGACACTACGAGCCTCGAGAGACACCGTTCCTCTCCGGTCTTTCTCCAAAGGCTGAGTTGTGGCGCAGAGGGAAACCCTGGGCCGCGTCCGCGGGCGCCCGCGGAACGGTTCCAGCAACCTGGAGGCGTGCCCTGCTCAGTGCCTGGCGCGAGACCACTTGCAGGAACTGGTCAGGGACGGCAGTCTGCGCGGAGCTAGGCGGGCCTCACCGTCGGGCGTCAGCGCCCAGCTTTCGGGCCACAGCTTCCCGGCTCCGCCGGGGCTCCGGGCGCAAGCACCAGGCTGCGCGCCCCGCTCGTGACTGGGGCGTTTCACGAGCCTCGGATCCCTGCGACCAGGCTCTCACCGTCCCGCGCGCCCCTCCCACGAAGCAGCCCAGCCCGGTGGGTCTCCAGAGCCTAGGCAGTGCCCGGGCCAGAGATGAAACGGGCGGTCTGGTCCTACAACCCGTGTGGAAGTCTCCTGTAAAGCCCTTGCGTGTGGGGATCCGCTTCCTTTCCTCCTAAGAGTTTGATATCTGTGCAGCGCCCCTTTGTATACCAGCAACTGTATATGAACCGTAGGTCAAAAAGATGAAGTTAGTCTCACATCCAGAGACAGTTCATTTCCATATAAACTAGGAAAACAAGTTATGAGGCAGTGAGCAATCAAATAGACCCAGGTGGAGAGCGGGGTGGGGAGTGGGGCGGGGGGGGGGGGTGGGAAGGGTAGATGCAGGCTGGTGGGGGGGGGGAGAGCAGGCGAGCAAAGGGGAAGAAGGAGGGAGGAGGGTGGGAGAGGAGTGGATCCGAGAGGGCCGAGTGGGCAGGGGATAAGGTGAGGAAAGAGGAAACTGGAAGGAGGACCAGGAGGGAAACCGGGCGGGGTGGCGGAGAGGCAGAGAGGGGGCCTCGGAGCCTGGCCGGGCGGGGGGGAGGTGGGCGGGCATAGCATAAGAAGAGGAGGAGAGAGGCCTAGTTTGTGTCCTACAGGCCTCCGCTCATTGCCGTCTTTCGTGAGAGAAGTCTCATGAGCCCCCACAGGCGCCACCGGGCAGCCTCCTAGCCTCTCCGAGCGCACACCCTCACGCTCGCCGGGCCACGCTGACTCTGGCAGCCAGACGGCCTCGCGCCTAAACCTCGACCCGACGCGGCGGCCAGAAGCCAGGTGGGCGCCACCGGAGCGGGGCCCCGCGCATCCGCGGGAACGCTCATGCCGGCGCCCCAGGCGCGGCTTTCGGTGGGCCGGGGGAAAGGATCCTCTGCGGCGACGCCGGGCGCAGGCCCACTACTAGGGGACATGCTCCAACCCTGCGGATAGGCCCGGCGGTGACGGGACCGGCAGCTTGTGTCTCCTCAGTTAACACTTACTTGAGCTGCTTCTGTTTGTTTACTCGTTGATAAGCGCGTTGGGGGGATTCAAAAGGGAACGGGACCGGCAGTGCCCCCCGAAGAGGTGGAGGGAAAGTAGAGCTAAGACTCCAACGGGACTGTCGACTGCTCGCGACAGCTAGGGCTGGCGCCGCACGCGAAAGCCGGCCGCGGCGCGCGGGAGCTGGGGGCCCCGGGGCAGCGCCCCTCAGCTCGGCCTCCGCGACTGGTCCGGGAGCCGGGGGGCACAGGAGGGAGGCGCGACGCCCGGCCGAGGAAGGGTCGCCGAGCTGGGTGGGAGCGCCGGGCCGACCGCGGGCGGCCAGCACGAGCGGACAGACCGCGGAGCGCCGCCGGCGAGGCGTTCGGTGTGGATTGGGTAGGAGCGACGGGCCGGCCGTTGGTGGGCTACGCCGAAGCCACTGCATCCTCGACCCTTGCCCTAGACGGAGCGGAGGCCTCCCGGGATAATTGGGGGCGCAGACGGGCGTTTAGGGCCCCTGCTCCTTCTCTAGGTCGGAACCGGCCGCGCGTCCCTTCGTCGGGAACTGGCTCCGGGCACGGGGCGGCCGAGGCCGCTGGCGTTTTCCCGCCTGGCGCGCGCAGCGCCGTGGTGAGCGCCGGCTGCCGCCCGGCTGCAAGGCGACGACGTGGAGGCGGGTGGCCGAGTCCTGGCGGCCGCCCTTTCCGGCGGCCTGCACCCCCTCCGCGAGCCCCAGTCCTCAGGCCCGGCAGGAGGCGCTGTGAGGACGAATTAAAACAGAATACAAAGGTTTTAGGGGTGGCGTTTGCGCATCCTAGGAGCGGACCCCTTTAGTTGAGTGACCCGATTCAGACCTCCTTCTCCACCTCCTCCCTCTCTTTAGTGTGTGTGTGTGTGTGTGTGTGTGTGTGTGTGTGTGTGTGTGTGTGTGTGTGTGTGTGTGTGTGTGTTGGGTTAGTCAGAAGGATGAAATGTCAGCGAAAGAGACTGAAAAGTATAAAGTCTTAAAATTTCACGTTCGCTGACCGTTTTAAAAGGAAGATGTAAGGCAGATATTTTACTTCTTGACTATAAAGGGCTCGCTTATCACTGCCATCTGTCAAAGATCCTACTCGATTTGAAGGGTCGGGTTCAAATTCTTTTGCTGAAATAAAGGTTTATACAAGACTATCTCTGCTTGCTGCTATCTGAAAGATCACATCAGTAACAGGAACAAGAGGTAATTCCAATATATAATTGAAATTACAATATAATTATAACAATATTATGTTTGTGATGCCTTTATCAAACTATAAAAGTCCAATTATTTGTGAATATTTAATGGTCTGTGAATCATTAGTGAATCCACTGGAACTGGGGCAGTTATGCAAAAATGAAATGTATTATTTAATTTATTGTCCTACTTAAGTGTAGGACTAATTCATACCAGTGAGTAATCTTATGAAAACTCTGATCAGAAATAAAGGTCGGGGGCGGGGGAGGAAAAGGAAATCCCTGAACCCATTGTATATATGGCCAATGTAGACTCTTGAACCCTGTATAAATGGTGGAGCTTTGAAGGGATTAAATGGTGCTGCCTCCATTTTATGTGTTCTCAGCCTCAAAGAGATCTGCCTTAGAGAGATTGGCCTCCTAGTATAAGCTGACATTCCTCGACTTTGGTTTTGCAAATTGATTTACGTCATTCTGGAAATTATTCAGCAGTGATTATAAATGCAAATTACTAAAATGCATGGCATATAAAGAGACATTTTATTCTGTTAATAATTAGTCTAATATGTGGAAGAATTAATTTCTGAACGATGCTTTCATTTAAAAACTATCATTTTGGGGCGCCTGAGTGGCTCAGTTGGTTAAGCGATGGCCTTCTGCTCAGGTCATGATCCTGGAGTCCCTGGATCGAGTCCCGCATCGGGCTCCCTGCTCAGTGAGGAGCCTGCTTCTCCCTCTAAACCTCCCCCCTCTCATGTACTCTCTCTCATTCTCGCTCTCTCAAATAAATAAATAAATCTTTAAAAAAATAAAAAAATAAAAACTATCATTTTATGGTAGTGTGATTTGGAAGTGATGCTGTTGTAACAAGTAACTATTTCAGGACCTCAGGATATTAAAGTTAAAATCGGCATGAATTTTTGGTAAAAGGAAGAGTTTATGGTGTAAGCAGGTGCTGATTGTACCTGGATAGACGTCCACGGTGTTGTTCAAATACAGTGCTTCAGGGGCGCCTGGGCGGCTCAGATGGTTGGGCGTCTGCTTTTGGCTCAGGTCATGGTCCTAGAGTCCTGGAATCGAACACCGCTCAGCAGGGAGTCTGCTTCTCCCCCTCTCTCTGCCTCTCCCCCTGCTCATGCTCTCTCTCTCTCTCTCTCTCTGTGTATCTCTGTGTCTCGAATGAATAAATTTTAAAAAAATCTTTAAAAAAACAAATACAGTGCTTCAGCCTGATGTGCAAGTTTCTGGTGGTGTGATTCTACCTCTTCCTTGAACAGGTTAACCCCAAAATAGGTATAAAGTAAACCCTGGTTAAATAAAATAGTTCTTTTTTATTGGTAAAGATTAGGTTAGGTAATAAAATTACATAGGAAGTTAAATATGTAATAATCACATTACTTACCTTTATGTAGCATTTTGTAACTTATGAAGTGCTTCAAGATATATTTATCTCAATTCTCACAATAAACTTTTTTAATTTAAATTCAATTAGCCAACATATAGTACATTAGTTTTTGATATAGTGTTCAATGATTAGTTGCGTATAACACCCAGTGCTCATCACATCACTCTCACAATAAACTTTTTGATGTAGATACCACTTTATTGGTTTTATAATTGGGGAAACAGGCTCACAGTGGTGGCCTCAAGTTCATGTAGCTAGTTTGTAGCAGAGTTAGGACTCAAACCCCAGATATTGGTAGACATCTCTTTTTTATATATATTTACCTTTTAAATGGTACATTTTAAACATGTGTTTTTAAATTTCCTAATCAAAGTTTCTTTCAAATGACTCAACCTAGATTATTGGATGATCTATTTTACTTCAGTAACAACAACATGGAGGTGTGAGTGATTGAAATGGAGCAAAATTTCAGATTCAAACAGTTGGGTTAAACACTTAAATACCTTATATATTGAACAGGCATAATTCTCCAGTACCTCGCCTCCTACTTTTGTGTTTTGTTGATTTTATAGAAGTTAGAATATTATTTTGTTTATTATTTGGAAACATATCCCACTGGACTATAGATTCCATGAGTGCAGAAAATGTTTATCCATCTTGTTAATAGATGCATCCTCAGTGCTTTACGTGTTTGGAATTTAGTGGGTATAATAAGTACATGACAAATAAATGATGCTCATGCCCTCCTCCGCCTCATCTCTTTGGAAATTCTACCCACACGTCAAAGACTGACTCAAATGCTACATCCTTTGTGAAATTCTCTGATCTCTCCCATCTGTGGCACTTTGTGCATCTCTCATTTTTGCATTCATCTAGTCCAATTGCTTCTTATTTGTATACATGTTTTTTTCCTTGCCTCCTAGACTGTAAGCTTCTTGTGGGTAGGGGCACGTTACCCAGCATAATGCCTTGTACTATGTATTCCATTAATGTTAATTAAGTGAATAAAGTAAAACTGTCTACACGTACTATCCAATATGAATTTATATAACTTGATTATAAGTTATAAATAAGATATAAATTTGCCCTAGCAAAATAAGTTATGCTCAATATTGGTCATAATCATTTTCATTAGGGGTAGTCTACCATTTTTTACTTCATGAAATAAAACCAGTATTTAACATTATATTTACTGCAACTTTTAATGTAAGCCATATATCTAGAGCAAAAGTTGTAGGGATTTTTGGTATAACGTTTTATGACTAATAAAATTCATTTACCACAATACATACCACTACTTCGCCAGACTAGTAATAAAAGAGATGTATGCTATACAATACCATGGCACGAATTTTCAGAGGTAGAGGACTGATTAACATTTGGTATTATTACAGTAGTGTTCTTTCTTTTTTACTCTAGAAAACAACAATTAAGCAGTTTAATGGCATTTTTTTTAAACCTGAGTCATAAGCAACTTTTTTTTTTTACCCCATAATAAAATCTGAGGTAAAAGAAGATTCTTAGCTTTGTTTCTTCTTCTTCCAAAGTTGGGAATGATTTGGTCTCAATGGCAAGATATGATTTGGTTTCAGTGGAAAATTCTTACTTTTCATAGCAGTAATTTTACATATACATTACGACCAGAACTGTACCAGGGATATATATATTTACTGAGTGAAATTTATTCCATAGCTTTGCAGAATGAGCATTACAAGTCTGTTCTTTGGAATTGTATTCTAGAGACAGTTTTTTTGAGGGACATTGGCTTCTTACATTTAATTCAATTAACTCTGCTATGCAACTGGAGTAACCAGCAGCCACTGATATCTTGATTTTCAAATTGCATGGAAAATTTGGTGTTCCTCAACCAAATGAATGGATTTTGAGCTAGAAAATGCAGAACCGAGGTTGTGATATAGTTTTGAAATGAGTGTGTGTGCTGGTGGGGTAGACAGTGTTTCTTGTATGAGATTTAATATATAAAAGTACAAATTCTGAGTCCTTAAAAAGCACTAGTGTGATAGATTTATAGTTAAAATGATACTTCTTTCTTAAAGAGAAAAAAAACTGTGCAGCTCAAAATTTAAAGTCACAGTCCTAAAATGTCTTTTTTGGTTAACCTAACTAAAGAAAGTAACTTCTAACAGTTATTTCCTTAAACTTTGAAATGTAATATATTTCAGCCAGGTGACTTGAAATAGAAAACAGATAAAGATGACTTACTGGTTAGTGAAACACCAGTCTGAAACAGCTTACTTTTTTTTCCCCCTCTTCATTTCCCCTGGACCAGCTGTTAATGTTTAACCTTCATTTACTACTTCAAGAGTCATATTTACACTTCTCCAGCAACACTTTATCCATGTGTTCCTTGGCCTTATACATTATATAAGGCTCTTTTAGGTCAACTTCCTAATCTTCTCATTAAGAAAATGTCACACTCACCCAAATAACCC
Organism: Zalophus californianus; assembly: GCF_009762305.2. Classification (NCBI taxonomy): domain Eukaryota; kingdom Metazoa; phylum Chordata; class Mammalia; order Carnivora; family Otariidae; genus Zalophus; species Zalophus californianus. The sequence continues at coordinate 153,631,393 of NC_045598.1, forward strand.
TATAGAAGATGTCAGATGATATCACCACTAAAATAACCCCATAGAAGATGTCATCTGATATCACCTATAGGCTTCCTTTCATTTTTGCCTGTAATAGTCTTTTCCAGGTTTTTCTTCCCATTCAGACAACTAGATGTTTCCTTTCCTTTATTCAATTGATAGGGGGGGAAATCTAAAAATACTTCACAATTCACTTGATATCAGATAATGAATTCAGCTTTCTTTAGAGGCATAATGCAAAGATATTTTTTCTCTGTTAATAATCGGTCGTCTTACCTAAAACAAGTGATCATCATTTGGCTCATAAGTTTCATACTGGAATGATAGTGCTTTAAGACTATGTAGGGGATATGACAAAAAAGAACAGAATGGACTTTACCTCTTGTCTGATAACTTGCTTATACCTAGTTCTTTTTTAGGTTCCAGAGGTTGAACGAATTGAGAAGTAAGGCTTAGAAAGTATTTTCATGAACAAATCAAAGTCTCATTATTTTTACTTCCTTAACTTCCTATCAGGTAGTTATATATATAGGGGAAAAGGTCAATGAATTTTCAAATTGATTTATCTAGGTTTGGTTATTGTTAGTGGTTAATTCAGTGAAGTTGGAGTTAAGATTCTTGCATTTGAAACTTATTATAATGTGCTGATTATGTAATTGACCTTTAGCCATGTAAGCACCAGGTTCAAGGTTTTCATCTGTAAAATAGATATACTCCTATTTATCACCTTTGAGGAATATTTTTGGTTTAAGAGAGGCCAGATAAGTTCTATCATAATAATACATTTAATATATTACAACCAATTGTTAGATCTTGTCTATCTTTAAAATTGCTTAGTGATTTACAAATAATGTGTGATCTGAGTAAATGTATCTTATTCTTTTCTGATTTTTCTTGGCTTAAGGAGATACTTTTACCAGAATCTACCACTCCTTTCAAAGTAGGCCCAATTGACAGAAAGTGGAATTGAAACTTAATTCTGTCAAAAATAATTTCCTTTTTGTACAGAATTTGGTTGTCTAATCTAGGGCACTTCTGTGTAGTGGTGTGGTGCTGATTCTCCCGGTCTTATACTCTTTCATTTTTAAGTCTGTGGGGTCATCCTTAGGAGTGTCCATTTCTGGAATCAGGGTGAACGAAACTCTGCCTGAAAATCTATGTGTCTAAAGCAAAAGTTAGAGTGATTTTCTGTATAACCTTTTGTGACTAATAGAATTGTCTTACCAAATTACGCACTACTTCCTCTCCAGATTATAAATCATTATAAATCATAAACTTTGACAGTTGCAAGGTATTGACAGCTCTTGTTAAACTAGATTACGATTTTCACGTGTAAACTTGCTACTCCCATATCTGACATCCTTCTTGTCTGAATCCAGTAATTTTGGCACTTAATCACAGACTTATATTTTAACATTTGTTTATGCTTTGTATCTTTTGAGACTATAATGCCCTTGAGGGCAGGTTCTATGTGTTGTAAGATTTTTAATGCCTCACAACTCCTGAGTAAAAGTTTTGGCATATGGTATGTATTCAGTGAAGAATTCTTCAAATAAACATGAACTGTTTTTATTGAGTGTTATGCACAGCACTTTTTTAGAAATATGAAGAATTAAAATACATGATCTCTGTCCTTGTGATACATGTAGTCATACTAAGTTCCACATAATTTATTAGATCTATAATCCTTTATATGTAATTATGAAGTCCAAAAATCCCAGAAAAATTACATTGTTATGTTTTTGGTAATTTATGGCAGTAAAATCTAACCCAAGAGTAATACATTTGGCAGAAAAACATGACTTGAACTGATGTGAAGCTATTTATAGTGTTCATTTATTCCACTTAAGAATATTCAAGGGCGCCTGGGTGGCTCAGTTGGTTAAGCGACTGCCTTCGGCTCAGGTCATGATCCTGGAGTCCCTGGATCGAGTCCCGTATCGGGCTCCCTGCTCAGCGGGGAGTCGGCTTCTCGCTCTGACCCTCTTCCCTCTCGTGCTTTCTATCTCTCATTTTCTCTCTCTCTCTCAAATAAATAAAATCTTTAAAAAAAAGAATATTCAAATGTTTCACTTCAGAAATAATCAATCCTTTAATTATGGTGGTATTGTTTTACATGGTATAGATGTTATATTACCTTTTGAAATCTGAAAAATTTTGACTTCTGAAATACATCCAACCTCAAGAGTTTTAGGGATTGTAGATCCGTAAGACATACAAAAAGTTAAATGATAAATAGTCAAATAACTAATATAATAATGGTAGAAATATCTCAAGCCAATCTTAGTAAGTTGTTTAAAGGGTCATGGTGTCTCTGCTGGGTGTTCCTGCAAATGGGCATGAACTCAGTCTTGGATCCCAGGGACCAGAGGCAGATGACGTGGGAGTATTTTCCTGACATGTCCAGGCATTTGAAGAGCCAGATGATCTGTACAAACTCAGTCCGTTAGAGAGCACGGAGGATCAAAACCAGGGAAACCAAGTTCATTCATCCAGGAGTAAGAGATGGCCTGAAGAAGGACCCAGAGAGACACTGGAATAGAATGAAGAATTAAGGGTAAGGTGAGAGTCCTGGGCAGTTACCATAACCATGGATGATAGATCTGCAACCCTATGCTGCGTAAGTGGTTGGCTTTGGTGTAAAGTGTAGAGTTGGAATGAGCTGGTACATATATTGTTGCTTGGATCTGAAAGGGACCCTTAATACAATAATTTATGCCTGTGCCCTCTCCCTATTTAAAAATGAATGATCTGAAGTTCAATAATTATTTTTCAAACATCTAGTTAGTGGTTGAGCCAAACCACAAATGCAGGTTTTATGTTGCCTATCTAGTGCTTTTTCTAGTACCATAAGGAAATAGTATTTCAGTCTAGAGTAGTCATGAATGACTTTTAGAAGTTTGAATTGAATTACAGTAGTTTGCCAAAACTTGAATTATTTGAATTGAATTATTATCATAGTTTGACAACACTTAAATCTCCATAAATCTCTGACTATACTTTTATATATATTTTTGTATTTTTAAGTACCTTGTCAAGGATTGTCGTAACTTTTTAAATCCCTAGAGTACCTAGGAAGTGTTTTGCACATAGTATAAAATGAAAAAAAAAAAAAAAAGGCTGAAGTGGAAGCAGACCAAAAAATAACTGCATTTTTTGGTAGAAAGAATACCACTGGGAATTATAAGACCCTAGTTCTATTCTAGCCATGCACAGATTATCTGGATAACCTTGTGCAAATCACTGAACCTCTCTGAGATTCAATTTCCATCTGAAAAGAAAGGGTCAAATGACCTTCAAACTCTTTTATTCCGTATTTTAGTTTTATGTCTATATTTGGTTGAATAACATAATTACCATTAACACTTACTGGATTTAATTGTTTAGGTATTACAAAAGCATAGGTCATATGGGCTTAGATTTTCCAGGGACCCTCTCCATAGAGATCTCTGAATATATCTGAAATATTCATTAAGGTATTTTGGTAAAATAAAAATACAAAAAAATTAATATCAACAATACATTCAACAAAAATCATTTCACATTCAAGACATTGAATAAAATGTATTCTCTGACTTCAAGTTGTTTAGGAGTTAGGAAGAATTTACTTTAAATAGTTAAAAATGTAAGTAAGTAAACAAAACAAACTCTATGGAACTTTGATACATTTAGCTGGAATGAATCAGCCTCTAAAAGTGTGGTATGACTGGCTATTCAACCTTTCGTTGGGACTGTTTAAATTATTTATCATTTCATAATATAAATATTTTGATACTGTGCACTCCTTAATTAACATGAAAGTGGCTTATCATCTTTGAAGAAAATTGTAATGCTTACAGATCAACTCAGAGTATAATGTTTCTAATTGAATATCATCTGGGATAATATAACTATATTCCCAAAGCCCCTTTTCTGAGTCCCAAACATGTTAGAGAAGTATCATATTCATTTCACTTTATGTTGTATTAACTAATGGCAAAAATATTTGGTTGGAACTACATAGCATTGTGATTGACTGGTGAACATTTTAATAGAGGAGATCTAAATAAAGATAACATTTTTCAAAAGAAGGACATTGCTCGTCTTGACTACCTGTTCTGTAACACATTTATTCAGTCTTGGCAGTTAATTTAGATTAGAACATTTAATGTTTCCAGCCTGTGGCCATCTTTATAGAATAAACCATTTCGTGAAAATTTCTTATAGGTATTATCCTAAACAAGGTATTTTCAAACTTTTAACTGTTATCCACAGTATAAAATAAATGTACATTGTGTCCTGGTACCCACATACATATATAGGTAATTGAAACAAACTTCCATGAAATAATGCCTTACTATGTGTGATGCACAATGGGGTTTTTTTTATTGTGTTCTAATTTATTTTATTCTTTTGAAATAGTTGGTCCGAAACCCACTAAATTGATTCCTAACTCTCTAAAAGGTCATGAC